>NC_048571.1:20505840-20805840 GCF_013265735.2 Oncorhynchus mykiss
CTCTCTCTCTCTCTCTCTCTCTCTCTCTCTCTCTCTCTCTCTCTCTCTCTCTCTCTCTCTCTCTCTCTCTCTCTCTCTCTCTCTAATGCAAATTATCCCACCAATTACCCATGGCCCTGTGTGTCCGTGTCAACGTGCGTCAGAAAATGAGCATCTATAACTTACGTCTTGCCTGGCAAATCCTCTGCTTCACTCAACAGGTTGGCAGCAGCCTCTGATAAGTCTACATCAGACGTTGTAACATGGAATGAAGGTGGCTGGAAACATGCTCCTTTGGTAAATTCCCAGTGAGGAGTAGAAATAGCAGGGGAGGCACTGAGCGAACACACACTCACTCTGGCTTGCCAGACTGGTGCTCTGCAAACACCCTGCTACTTGTAACGAGGGAGGGAGGGAGGAGGGAGGGGGTGGTGTGGGTGAGAAGAAGTTCCACATTACATCATGTGCAGCTGTTGACAGGCCAGTGTTTATTAACTAACTGTCATGAGCCATGGGATCTGTTGCTGCAGGATTCACACCCCGGCTTGCCACACACACACACACACGCAAACACACACACGCATGCACGAGATCACACGAGCGCACCAGTGGAGGCTGCTGAGGGGAGGACGGCTCCTAATAATGTGCTGGAACAGAGCAAATGGAATGGCATCAAACACCTGGAAACCATGTATTTGATACCATTCTGCTCCAGCCAATACCACGAGCCCGTTCACCCCAGGTAAAGTGCCACCAACCTCCTGTGTCGCGCACACACATACGCATGGGCACACACACTTGCACGCAGACAGGCATTAGGTGGGCATTATTGTATTTATAGTTTGGTGACTATACATAAATGTTCAAAAACATTTGAATATCTACTCCAAATGAAGAAAGAATGGTCTGTCAGCTATGATATAACAACCTGAGTTTGAAAAAAATCTATTTTGGTTATTGACAGTAAGTGAAGTGGATTAACACCCGGCAACAGCATGATGGTAACAGAATGACGTCATGGGACCCTGATCTGTACTATACAGAAATGCAAAATGATGAATGTCATTCTCTTCATGGTGATGTATCCTGAATAGACACAAAGGTAGAACCAGTGATATCATGCTTTGCATGCTTGGCTATTATTCCACACACTGGCTATTATTCTAATGAGCTCCGCCCCCAAACAAGACCAAATTCATCTGTACCAATCACAGATATCTGTGTTTCACAAGTTTGGACATCACAGTAGAGCACAGTTGAGTATAGTATAGTATAGTACAGTAGAGCACAGTTGAGTATAGTATAGTATAGTACAGTAGAGCATAGTTCAGTACAGTGTCTAGTTAAATAAATAATACATTTAAAAAATACAGTAAATTATAATGTACTCTAGTGTGCTCTACTGTACAGTACTAAACTCTACTGTACAGTACGGTACAGTACTGTGTTGTACTGACCTCTACTCTACTGTACTTTACTTTGACCACCACGCAACAGAAAGAGAAAGAAAACAGTTATGAGCTGAATATAACAGTATGCCAGTGGAAGAGAGGACAGTAAGCAGGTGACTCAACTGTGGTGTGTGACTACTATAAATTCCCATTGTAGCCAATTGAGTTGTAGTCATTTTGTTACGGATTTTTTTTTACCCGATTTGGTAACAGAATGAAGCATTTGAACCACTTAATAAGTCATTGCAAAAAGGGATTTTCAGGTGAACAAAAGAGAAGAGCAGTCGCAGATACAGTCAACCATAAATCATTTCAGGTTCAATCACAGGTTGCAACAGGGACACACCTCCAGCACACAAGCAGAGAAACTGTCTCTGCTACACGGAAACATACACGAGAGCCAAAGTGCTGGAGTACTGAGCCAAAACAACAAAAACGGTGTTGCTGCGCAAATACTTTTGGACCTGACTGTATATGTTAACAGACAGTACCAAACGTTCTGTAAACACCAGCCTGAGAGGCTGTGAGCAAGACAACATCAGCGGCTACAGAATCACACCATTTCACAGAGAAACGATCAGCGTACCGCCAGTCTGACGGCAATCACCATCAACGGATATCAATTTAATACGTCAAATACAGCATCAAGCCTAGTGATCATCAACCCGTGACACAAATGAGTGTCACAAATACAGCACTTAAAATCATGTGTATTACAGACAGTGAAAAAATATGTATTGTGTTCATTGTGTTAATTACTCCTAACGGAATATGAACTTTTATTTGTCTTAAATATTCCCCATTATGATCATAAACCAAATTGCTATCAGTAAAAACACTATAACTAATTGTTAGTTCTACCTTTACTTGTTAATTCTGTGAGCTTTCATTATCTGCCGTCCTCATGAGGGAGAGAAATTAGAAAATATCTACAAGACACAGTGCCTTCGGAGAGAACTCAGACCCTTTGACTTTTTCCACATTCTGTTACGTTACAGCCTTATTCTAAAATTTCCTCAGCAATCTACACACAATACCCTATAATAACAAAGCCAAACAGGTTTTGGGAAATGTATTAAAAATAAAAAATCTACATAAGTATTTACATAAGTTTTTAGACCCTTTGCTATGAGACTTGAAGTTGAGCTCAGGTGCATCCTGTTACCATTGATCATTCTTGAGATGTTTCTACAACTTGATTGGAGTCCACCTGGGATAAATTCAATTGATTGGACATGATTTGGAACGGCACACACCTGTCTATATAATCTACCACAGTTGACAGTGCATGTCAGAGCAAAATACAAGCCATGAGGTCGAAGGAATTGTCCGTAGAGCTCAGAGACAGGATTGTGTCGAGGCACAGATCTGGGGAAGGGTACCAAAACATTTATGCAGCATTGAAGGTCCCTGAGAACACAGTGGCCTCTATCATTCTTAAATGGAAAAAGTTTGGAACCACCAAGACTCTTCCTAGAGCTGGCAGCCCAGCCAAACTGAGCAATCGGGTGAGAAGGGCCTTCTGGAAGGTTCTCCCATCTCCACAGAACTTAGAACCCGATGGTCACTCTGACAAAGCTCCAGAGTTCCTCTGTGGAGATGGGAGAACCTTCCAGAAGGACAACCATCTCTGCAGCACTGCTCCAATCAGGCCTTTATGGTAGAGTGGCCAGACAGAAACCACTTCTCAGTAAAAAGCACATGGCAGCCCGCTCAGAGTTTGCCAAAAGGCACCTAAAGTCTCTGAGACCACGAGATTGAACTCTTTGGCCTGAATGCCAAGCGTCACATCTGGAGCCATCCCTATGGTGAAGCCTGGTGGTGGCAGCTTCATGCTTTGGGGATGTTTTTCAGTGGCGGAGACTGGGAGACAAGTCAGGATCGAGGGAAAGATGAACGGAGCAAAATACAGAGAGATCCTTGATGAAAACCTGCTCCAGAGCGGTCAGGACCTCAGACTGGGGCGAAGGTTCACCTTCCAACAGGACAACGGCCCTCAGCACACAGCCAGGACAAGGCAGGAGTGGCTTCGGGACAAGTCTCTGAATGTCCTTGAGTGGCCCAGCCAGAGCCCAGACTTAAACCCGATCGAACATCTCTGGCAAGACCTGAAAATCGCTGTGCAGCAACACTCCCTATCCAACATGACAGAGGATCTGCAGAGAAGAATGGGAAAAACTCCCCAAATAAAGATGTGCCAAGCATGTAGAGTCATACCGAAGAAAAGTCGAGTCTGTAATCGCTGCCAAAGGTGCTTCAACAAAGTACTGAGTAAAGGGTCTGAATACTTGTGTAAATGTGATATTCCAGTTTTTTATTTGTAATACATTTGCCAAAATGTATAAACCTGTGTTGCTTTGTCCTAATGTGATATTGTGTGTAGACTGTAGAGGGGGAAACCGTTTATAAATACTTTTTAGAATAAGGCTGTAACCTAACAAAAAAAAGTCAAGGGATCTGAATACTTCCCGAAAGCACAATAAGTGGGTTTTTGGTAACAGAATGACAAGACACTAGACAATATTTCTTACAGAAGGCAAATCATTTCTGTAAAAAATAATGTTGATATTAGTTGGCAGGGGTCTTTCCTTCAACAATATTGTGTTCTGATGTATTTCTAATACTTTTCAATACTTTTTCTATTAGATGTTTTCTAAGACCCCTTTTCAAACTTGTTTGACCAGAAAGAAAAGCCTTTGCTTATTCTAAATGTATATATGCCTTACACCAAAGTTGATGTGCTCCTATGAACTTCCCGTTACTGCTAATGGGACTTCTACAAAGAAATGCCCACCAATTTACACAGACTCGCCCATATCATGAACAATCACATTTACTCTACTCATACGCACATAATTATGTTGTGTTCTTCTATCCCCGTGGGGACCTACAATTAATTTCCATTCAAAATCCTATTTTCTCTAACCCCTAACCATAACCCTTACCTTAACCTTAACCCATAACGCTAACCCAAACCCAAACCCAAACTACTAACCTCTAACCCTAATTCTTACCCCTAAGTTTAAAATAGCGTTTGTCCTCATGGGGATGTGGGAAATGTCCCCACAAGGGATACTTTTCCTTGTTTTACTGTCCTTGTGGGGACTTTTGGGGATTTTAGGTCCCCACAAGGATGGAATCCAACCATATATGCTATACTTCCTTCTCAAAAGCTCTGTTGGTTCGTTTTTGATTACGCTAGCTAGCTAGCTGACTTGAGTCTGTCTGACCAGCAAGCGTTACTATGTCTCTCTCTCAGGCTTCAACTGTGGCAAACCAAGCACCAAGCTGCATTCCTTAAGCGTCTGGGCCTGGCGTAGACCCCAGTCTCTCAGAAGGTTTAAAGTGTTTATCTTTCTCTCTCTCATTTAAAGGGAGACACGTGACTCACAGCTTTACTGCCAACCAGATTTTTCTACTATCATGCTGATTGGAAACTACTGGTCTGGGCTATTATTCACAAACTCAAGAGAGCTGTTAGTTGTGCTGATCTAGGGTCAGCATAGCCTTTTAGATCATGATGAGCTTGATTTAATGGACAGCACTCCTACTCTTAGACTATTTCTGAATATGGGCCCAAAGGCTGTATGTCTCAAGTGTCTAAAACTAGGAGTGCTGATCTAGGATCAGGATTCTCCCTGTCCATATAACATTAATCAATATGATCCAAAATACAAAACAGATCCTAGATTAGCACTCCTACTCTTAGATAGAAGCCCTGGAGTCATATTCATTAAGTGTTATTAGTTTAAATGTTGACAGGGAGGGGATCCTAGATCAGCCCTCATGCTAGTAAGACTACAGTATTTCCAAATAATGACCCTGGTCTGCTTTTCATTGGGGCTCCCCACAGAATGTCTGCTTCTTAACACTTTAAGCATTCCTCACCACAGACCCATAATAAAGTAGACAAGGGGCACACTGACAGAAACCATCAGACCGGGTCACGTCACCCACTGTTTGTCATCACAGTCGGCGAGCACAAATGCACCGATTCAGCCTCTCTAAATGCCTCTGTTGCATACCTTGTGGCCACAAATGCAATTATTTTTAGATAGATTCCACACTGTTTTCGCATTCCTCCTCTCGTAGCTCATTGCATTGCTGTGCTGTCGGCAAGAGATGTCGAGGGGACTCGTGACATTGCCTGTCAAAGCGAGGCTGGGATGTGGTCGACTCGGTTGAAGAAACATACGTTGGTGTTGACTCTTGGACTGTCAAGCCCTGACCTTAGAGAGCCTTTTTTATGTCTCTTTTTGGTTTGGTCAGGGTGCGATTGGGGTGGGCATTCTACGCCCTTTATTTCTATGATTTGTGTTTCTATGTGTTGGCCGGGTATGGTTCTCAATCAGGGACAGCTGTCTATCGTTGTCTCTGATTGGGAATCATACTCCGGTAGCCCTTTTTCCCTCCTTTCAGTGTGGGTAGTTAACGTTGTTTGTGGCACTTTGCCCTGTTAAGCTTCACGGTTGTTTTGTTATTTCTTGTTTTGTTGGCGACATTTTATTGAAATAAAAGAAAATGTACGTTGCCCACGCTGCACCTTGGTCTACTTCCAACAACCCCCGTGACATGGACTTAGAAACGAATGGTTTCTAACCATTGATTCTTGAAGAGTATAACGTATAAATGCCTCTGTCTATGACTTTGAGAGTCTCCAGTCCTATCCCTCATCTGTTTACCCCCAAAATTGTCGTGGTGACAGCTTTGTTGTTGTTGGAATCCCAGATTACCCCTTCACAATGGGTCTTATATCTTAAGGCAGTGGTTCCCAAACTTTTTATAGTCCCGTACACCTTCAAACATTCCACCTCCGGCTGCGTACCGCCTCTAGCACCAGGGTCAGCGCACTCTCAACTGTTGTGTTTTACCATCACAGTAAGCCTGCCGCACACACACTATACGATACATTTACTAAACATAAGAGTGAGTGTGAGTTGTCGTCACAACCCGGCTCGTGGGAAGTGACAAAGAGCTCTTAAAGGACCAGGGCACAAATAATAATAATATATTTTTTTGCTCTTTATTTTGCCATCTTACATATAAAACCTTATTTGTTCATCAAACATTGTGAATAACTCACCACAGGTTAATGAGAAGGGTATGCTTTCAAGGATGTACATAACTTGCCTCACAGTCTGTGCCTGCAATTAGTTTTCATGCTAATGAGGGCTGAGAATCCACTCTCACATAAGTATGTGGTTGCAAAGTGCATCAGTGTCTTAACAGCGCGATTTGCCAAGGCAGGATACTCTGAGTGCAGCCCAAATCCAGAAATCTGCCAGTGGTTTCTGATTAAATTCAATTTTCACAGAACCGCTTGTTGCAATTTTGATGAGGCTCTCTTGTTCAGATATCGGTAAGTGGAGTGGAGGCAGGGAATGAAAGGGATAACGAATCCAGTTGTTTGTGTCATCCTTTTCGGTAAAGTATCTGCGTAATTCCATACCAAAATCACTCAGGTGCTTCGCTATATCACATTTGACATTGTCCATAAGCTTGAGTTCATTTGCACACAAATAATCATACAATGATGGAAAAACCTGTGTGTTGTCCTTGCTAATGCAGACAGAGAAGAGCTCCAACTTCTGAAACATAGCCTCAAATTTGTCCAGCACATTGAAATAGTTGCGGAGAGTCCCTGTAATCCTAGATTCAGATCATTCAGGTGAGAAAAAACTTCACCCAGATATGCCAGTCATGTAAGAAACTACTTTGCCCCTTGATAACCCGTGCCCTTCTGTATGTTGTAAAAGTGAATTCAATCTATTCTATTCAATCTAATCTAATTCATTGAATACATGGTGGTATAAATCATTTTTGTGCAATCAAACGCACTGACATTTCTCAGTTTCGAAGTGGAAAGAGTATCTCTCTCCTCTCTCATCTCTCCTTCACTGTGGCTGGATACATGGCCTGAGAGGCTACTGACAAGGTAATCATGCACAAAATATATGGCTTGACCCGTGGCTAGAACCCGTCCATTGGAGGGAAGACCTTAAACTGTTGGGGGTTAAGGGTCAGACCCTTTGAGGGGGACGGTAGAAACGATTGCCAAGGAGTAGAGGGGTGTAAAAATTCCTCCCTCTACTGAAGAGGAAGAAAGCTTTAATGATCATTCCTCTTCTAACCTCTTCGTTATATGCACTGATCTGAAAGAACTGACCAGGGGATTGATCATTACTCCAAACAGTTGCAAAACGAAACGTTTTGCCCCAGGTGAAGACCAGCCTAATGACGGGATTCCATCCTATAGTTTTTACCTGGGCCATGTTCAGCAAGCAAACCTTGTGGAACTTTTCACAAAGAAATACCATGAATAGAGCTCTCATGATTCCTTGTTCTATGTGCCAGAGGCATGCTTGTTCTACATAATAGGTTTTTATTGTGTCCTGCTGAACATGGCCCTGTAGTTTTTTCCAATCAGTGCGGATGAACTGAAGGAGCTGAGACAGGATACATGACAAATAGCCTGTGTTTTCTTTAAATTATATCAAAGTCAGGCATCCCGAGTGGCGCAGTGGTCTAAGGCATCAGTGGTCTAAGGCATAGTGCTAGCTGTGCCAGTAGAGATCTTGGGTTCGAGTCCAGGCTCTGTCGCAGCTGGCTGGTGACTGAGAGACCCACGGGGCGGCGCACAATTGGCCCAGCGTTGTCCGGAATAGGGGAGGGTTTGGCCGGCAGGGATGTTCTTGTCCCATCGTGCACTAGCGACTCCTGTGGCTGGCCGGGCACAGTGCATGGTGACACAGATGCAAGGTGAACAGTGTTTCCTCTGACACATTGGTGTGGCTGGCTTCTGGGTTCAGTGAGCATTGTGTCAAGAAGCTGTGTGGCTTGGTTGGGTTGCATTTCAGGGGACGCATAGCTCTTGACCTTCGCCTCTCAGGAGTACGGGACTTGCAGCGATGAGACAAGACTGTAACTACCAATTGGTGAGAAAAAGCATTTTTTATAATAATTATTTCAAAGTCACTCTATTTTTGTTATTACCTGTACTACTTGACAATAGGTTGCCACTGCCAGACTTACCATTACTCCTCTTTGGCTGTGCTAACGTAGTTTGGGGTTCTTTAGAAGGCAGATCGATGACTCTCTATGTTGACAACACTGGATGGAGACAGATTACTCTTTTACTTTTTGGATTTCTCTTTTACTCGTGAACAGACTACATTCACAGAAATATGTCACTTCAAGTACTTCCTGTTCTCAACATCTAACCAATCAGAACAGAGAAAAGTAAGTTGCTAGGTAGATCATCAATTCCCATTACAATTCAAATCTGATTCCTCGTATTTTGGAACTACGCAACATTGACAAATAACAATAATAACATCTCTCACAACATAACTATACACTAGTGTTATGTGTTGAACAATGTTCCAAACAGAAGTGTTTCTCATAAGGTCTTTCATATCTAGTCTGCTTTGAGTCATATTGGCTAAGATAGGTAGAGGCCTGTGAGCCATAAAAAGCCTATTGCAAAGACTACAGAGACTATTGTAGAGAGTAATGTCAGCAGTTTCAAATCCAGAACATTCTAAACCTATTAAACGTGGAATGCAGGTTCTAGTCGAGAGAGACTCTCAAAAGAAGATGAGCCAAGTACTCAACATTAAGTGTGCCATAGTAGTTTTACTTATTTATGGATTTATCGTTATTAGCAACTGAATGTTGAGCTATCGCCCATTGTTTTAGAAGTGTACTTAGCAGTACATTGGCTAAACTTTGGCTCTAATTGCTCTCTAGGGAGGTTTTAAATAGGATAGAACATGTGTATCTGGCCAGCAGCTCCAGTGATTTTTCACCCTGCCCTTTCCAATAAGAGAGCAATACCTCACATACAGTATCTAAAGTCAAAGACTGTTCTCTCAGCTACCGCACGGCAAGCAGTGCCGATGCACTAAATCTGGAACCAACAGGACCCTGAACCGCTTCTACCTCCAAGACTACTGAATAGTTAACCAAATAGCTCCCCGGACTGTCTGCATTGACTCTTCTTGCACTTACTCTTTTGCCTCCACTATCAGTTATCAATCCTGTTGCCTAGTCACTTTATCCCTACCTATACGTACATATTTACTTCAATGACCTCGTACCCCTACACATGGACTCGGTACTGTTGCCCCGTGTATATAGCCAATTATCTTTACTCATTGTGTATTTATTCCTTGTGTTATTATTTTCCTATATTTTTCTCTCTGCATTGTTCGGAAGGGCTTACCGTTGTTACGAAGCATGTGACAAATACCATTTTATATTATTTAATAACCCGTTTGGGACACTGGGGAGGAGCAATGTTGGACTTATATGGTCAGAAACCCGTACAATTAGCCTGCCCTCATCGTTACATGTCATCATTGTCATAATGATGGAATATGCACTTTTCATTGCTTTCAGTGCGGACCAGCTTTCACCAGACACTCCTTCCTGTTTTCTTTGCACTGATGATTAGCGAGAGGTTGGAGCTGGTCCATGGGGTGAGCTATAGGCTACTACACTTTACTCTGCAGCAAATGCATACCAGAGTGTACCATACTGGAACAACGAAAGCTCTTCTCAGACACTCTCAGACAGATTCATGTTTGAAAGATATTTCCATTCTTCTGTCTGCCATAACGTATTACGTGATGGAATGGAATGGCAAATCCATATCTTGATACAATCATACACGATCCAATGTCTGGGATTCATGAAGATGAAGAGTTGACCAAGACTCGGCCAAAGTCATCGTTAGAGAATTCTCCGAGTTAAGCATGCATTTTCCATCTATACCATTTAACCAGAACACTACCCTTTGCAATTCCCAGCTGCATCTGGGAGTTAAATCTGCTTGGCCATAAAGCAGTCAGTCCTACAGCTTCCATACCAACATTGAGATAAATAGGACTTTTAATTATCCAGGCATCCCGGTTAATGGTAAAAGCGTATGTGTTTTTGTTCCTTATTAGAACAAATATGAAAACAAGCTAACTCAATGCTATAGTGTGCCCTATACATGTAAAGGTAAAACTGATTCGATAACATCATAAATGGAAGACATAATAAACGAAGGGAAATCTACTATCCAATACGAATCCAACCAAAAACGCTAGCTGGAGCTAAAGCATGGCTCTATCTGAGACAGTGTAATGAGATGACTGGGGGTTGTAGAGGCAGTCTGTGTCTACTGAAACATGCTCAGTGTCGAGGCAGTCTCTGAGTGTGTCCCAAATGGCACCCTATTCCCTTTAAAATGCACTGCTTTTGACCAGGGATTTTATTTGAATCCCCATTAGCTGTTGCAAAAGCAGCAGCTACTCTTCCTGGGGTTCACGCAAAGCATGAAACATGACATAATACAGAACATTAATAGACAAGAACAGAACTACAAATAAATAAATATAGAAATATACAAGTCTCTAGTTAAAAGTACTGCAATACAGGGGAAAGGGTTCCATTTGGGACATAGATTCTGTGTCTGTTGAAATGTTTTTGCTCAGAGGAACACTAAGTGGATTCATGCATCGTCCCATGCTACAATGACATGTTGGAATGTCCAAGCCATGTTATTAGCAGTCCCACTGGGAATAAAGCAATGTCCCATTTCACATCAGCAGCTCGAAGAGAGGCCCTTTACATGACCATCAACATTCGTGAGCTACAAAGGGAATTTATAGATAAATAAATTTGTCCACATCCTGAAACGTTAAGCTCACTGATTCTAGCAACTCTTGCTTCCCAGGAGATGAACAGAGATGCCGGTGAACCAAGGCACAAAATGTGGAATAAAAACATTTACCGAGCTCTACTACTCTGCCCTCCCTGATTTTTTTAGAGACAGTCCACTGTCATTTTGAGTGATAAGTCATGCATTTGTTTTAGAAACTATATCAAAGTCAACTTACTTTAAAAAATGTTTTTATATTGCCTCTTTTGTCCAGTCTTCAGGTAAAATTCCTTTCTTCTTCCTGTCCCCAACCAGACTTGTCTATCCCCAGTGTGTGGATGGGTATGCAGTCCAGGCTAGTGTGGTTAGGAATTGTCAACTGTTCCTCCCAAGGCTGCCTGAGGTGAGGGGGGAGGAGGCCTAAACAAATGTGCCTGTGTTCACCCTCGATGTTTGTATGCAGCCAACACCACCACACCACAGCCGGGCTCCTAGCCAAGGCCCTACCTCCCCTTCCACAAATGGCAAATGGCAGACAAAAAAAACACACAAGTTCCCGCTACAAATACACACCCACTCCTTGTACTTTATCATTTCCTCAGAGTGCTAGACCAACACAAAGGAGGGCGGTTGTGGGGCGTGGCGTGATGAGAGGACCCCAGAAAGACTATGTTATGCCCCTGTGAATGGAGTAGGATAGGGTGGGTGCAGATGAAGGGTAGGGCAGGGTGGAGAGAGGGGTGCGTGTGTGTGCCCTGTGACTGAGCCTCAGTGCCCTGCGCCATTGTGCCATGTTTGCCCTGTGAGACTGGCAGCTGGGGCGAGGACAAGGCATTTTTGTCTGGTTTATTTTCCTATGAGGGCCCTGGGACAGGGAGGGTGCGCCGGTGATGAGGGCCCATTCGGCTGGCATTGACATGTAAAGAGACTGTGTCAGTGACAGCTGAGGAGAGCAGGCCCTGTAATTAGCTGTGTGTGTACAGAGAGGATGTAGGATGGGCCATTGCTTCCCCCTCTCCCCCTTTGACATTCAGCATCACTGATCATATTCTGAAAAACAGACAAACTGGGTATAGCAGACCTGGATTCAACTAGTGTTTGTTTTCTTTCAAATACTTTGAACATTTAATTGAGCCTATCTGAAATGGCAGGTACAGTAATACCATAATCAAGCAGTAAGGCATGAGGGGTGTGGTACAGTTGAAGTCGGAAGTTTCCATACACTTAGGTTGGAGTCAATAAAACTTGTTTTTCAACCACTCCACAAATGTCTTGTTAACAAACTATAGTTTTGGCAAGTCGGTTAGGACATCTACTTTGTGCATGACACAAGTAATTTTTCCAACAATTGTTTACAGACAGATTATTTAACTTATAATTCACTGTATCACAAATCTAGTAGGTCAGAAGTTTACATACACTAAGTTGACTGTGCCATTTAACAGCTTGGAAAATTCCAGAAAATTATGTCATGGCGTTAGAATCTTCTGTTAGGCTAATTGACCTAATTTGAGTCAATTGGAGGTGTACCTGTGGATGTATTTCAAGGCCTACCTTCAAACTCAGTGCCTCTTTGCGTGACATCATGGGAAAATCAAAAGAAATCAGGAAAAGACCTCAGAAAAAAATTGTATACCTCCAAAAGTCGGGGTCATCCTTGGCAGCAATTTCCAAACGCCTGAAGGAACCACGTTCATCTGTACAAACATAAGTACCCAAGTATAACCACCATAGGACCACACAGCCATCATACCGATCAGGAAGGAGATGTGTCTCCTAGAGATGAACGTACTTTGGTGCGAAAAGTGCAAATCAATCCCAGAACAGCAGCAAAGGACCTTGTGAAGATGCTGGAGGAAACAGGTACAAAAGTATCTATATCCACAGTAAAACGAGTCCTATATCGACATAACCTGAATGGCCGCTCAGCAAGGAAGAAGCCACTGCTCCAAAACCACCATAAAAAGCCAGACTATGGTTTGCAACTGCACATGGGGATGGCAGCATCATGTTGTGGGAGTGCTTTGCTGCAGGAGGGACTGGTGCACTTCACAAAATAGATGGCATCATGAGGGAGGAAAATGATGTGGATATATTAAAGCGAAATCTCAAGACATCAGTCAGGAAGTAAAAGCTTGGTCGCAAATGGGTCTTCCAAATGGACTATGACCCCAAGCATTCTTCCAAAGTTGTGGCAAAATGGCTTAAGGACAACAAACTCAAGGTATTTGAGTAGCCATCACAAAGCCCTGACCTCAATCATAGAAAATTTTAGGCAGGACTGAAAAAGCGTGTGCGAGCAAGGAGGCCTACAAACCTGACTCAGTTACACCAGCTCTGGTGTTTTTACTCAGATTAAATGTCAGAAATTGTGAAAAACAGAGTTTAAATGTATTTGGCTAAGGTATATGTAAACTTCTGACTTCAACTGTATATGGCCAATATACCATGTCTAAGGGCTGTTCTTAGGCACGACGCATCGCACAGCCTTTACCCGTGGTATATTGCCCATATACCGCAAACCCCTGAGGTGCCTTATTGCTATTATAAACTGGTTATCAATATAATTAGAGCAGTAAAAATAAATGTTTGTCATACCCGTGGTATACAGTCTGATATACCACAGCTGTCATCAGCATTCAGGGCTCTAACCACCCAGTTTATAACATAACAATATATGCCATTTAGCAGTCATGCGTGCATACATTTTAAGTATAGGGTGCAGGTTTGCCCTACTTCTTTGCTTCCTTCGCACTGTGTTCGATGAAGTACAAGTGAAATAATCAAGCATTTGAAAGAAAATACATCCTATTTGACACAGATTATATAGCTTACCCAGCCAGATATTCTAGTCTGCATGGGATTTCACACAGAACTAGACTGAGAGAAGGGAGGACTTAAAACCATCAACCTCTGCAAAAGTCTGTGTGGGATTTCACACAGAACTAGAATTATACGACTGTTATAAATCTAAGGTTGTGAGAGCCAGGTGGTTGGGGCCTGGGGTGGCCCATATAGAGCTTGCAAGGCCTGGGGGAAACATTTGGAGGAGGAACACTGACAGAACCATCCATGTGAGACACAGGTGTGATCAACCAACTGTGAATAACTCACCCCACCTCATTACACGCAGTAAATCACAGCGAACACTACTTGTTGTAACTCAATATTGCAAAGTGTTGAATTAATCCTCATGTAATGACAGCCTTGATTTGTTGATGCTGTAACAGAGGTGGTTCAGAACCGCACTGGTTAAATGAGTAACCTTGCCTGAGGCTGGACAACTTGTGTTAGTTCCTCAAGCTAATGCCTAGGCTTTAGCTCAGCAGGCTAACACAGTCTTGTGTCAGCCAGCAGAGCCGAGTTTGAACCCCAGTCAGTCACACTGTCAACTTGTTCTGTTATAATTGGATAAGTAGATGTATTTGTCAGCAGCATGCAGACTCAGTGATATCTCAACCATGAACTATCCGGACCCCACACTCTGTTTTGCTCACTTTCTCCTCCTGAGTCCAAGACTCACTCTCTCTCACAACGGGACAGTGTTGTGTAGGGACTGGTTGGCCTCAGTGCAGTTACCATGGTGATTAAGCTGCTCTTTCAGGCCCAGGACTGAATGTGCACCTCTTCTCTTTGTGACAGAGGATCAGGGTCTCAACCTGCACAAGGCTCTCACATCAAAACACTGATGACAGTTCAGTTGGAGGTGAAGGGAGATGAGGGGGAGCCTAACCTGCTGGAAGAACCCACGCAGGTCCTCTCCTGGGGCCCCATGTCCCACGGGAAACTGTGGATGACAGGGTGCCTCAACCTGAGCTTCTGCCATCTCCATGTCTCCCTGCCGTTGGGCTCTTTGATGTCCAGGGATGTGTGGGATCTGGGGCAGCCCGGTCTGTGGAGCTGTCAACCAGAAAAGAGGCCTCCTCCTCATCAGGTTACCCAGGAAAGAGTGAACCGGGCTGCCCCGCTGGACACGTCGTGGCTACTGACAAGGTGGAAGCGTGGAGGGATGGATGGAAGCATCAAGGTCCCTCTGATCTGATGGGACATTTAAAGGCCTAGCTGATTACTCGCTATCCCACTAAGCCTCTGTTCTTCTCGCTGTGATACGGCCAGAAGAGACGGAGAGACAAGGGCCACGATTGTTCTTTAATCCTGGGTCTGATATGGTTGTGTCACAGAAGACTCCCGGGAATAGGGTTTGTGGGATATCTGTGCTACATTTACATCTGTGTTCTCTAGGATAAGTAGGACATCTTTGAAGTTAAGGCAAGAACTAGATAAATGTAATTGTTATTAACAGCTGATCAATCAGTTAAACATAAGCAATCCTTATTTCATCAGGGGAACATCTAATTCAAATAAATATAATATGATCTTTCATTTTCTTTCAAAACATGAGCACGGACAACATTAGACAATCAAATAAACTTATCTTTGTTCTTGCTCCCTCATCTTAACTATTTAAAATATGTAATTGTTCACTGTTCTCCTCTGAAAGGCTTTCAAAGTTTTAAAAAAAAGGGCAAGTGACATCAATTTCCTTGCAGCTAGAGTAATAAGCGTGCCCCCATGTGACAAGATGAAGTGAAACAAAACAATCACAATACATTTGTTTTTTTTATCAAAATAATTTTGGGGAGAATATTTGTTCCAGAAATTGTAAAAATGTCAAATGATTAGAAAACATTTTTGTAACCAACAATGGTTACTTAACATTTGTCAAGTGCTTTAGTTGATAAGCTGATACACAATCAAAACACAAAACATATTAATATTCGACAAAGCACGTTAAGTAGTGGTTCTTCAGACTTAGAATCAAACGATAAGGAATATTTTGTGGTTACAGTTACGTTTTTATGTAGTTACAGTATTATAATGAGCATTTATGCAGCGCTGCTGCCCTCTGATGGTATGATGGTGCTAATGGAAGTGGCTCCGGGGGTGAAGTTTCCCTATAGATACTTATCTAGGATCAGCTTCCCCTCTCCAATCCCAACCTAACCATAGGGGAATGCAAAACTGACAGGATCAGCATCTAGGGGAAACTTCACTCGACACCATTGGAGGAGCTGCAGGTTCCAGAGTGATCACATATGTTCAGGGTGGTTCTGCAGACATGTGATAAACTCCTGCACAGCTTTTCCCTCAAAGCAGATCTGGTACACAGAGGCAAACAACGGAAACCTACAAGACAAAACATTGCACTAAATCTCAATGCAGCAAGAGGTGGTTCCATTAGCAGCACTCACACATATGTTGAGGAGAGCTTCAGTTCATACTTGCAGGTAATTTGATGAACATTTATGTTGTGAATGAGTAGAGGAATATTGGAGGAACATTTTCAGGTCATTAAATGTATAAAAAAGGTAGGCTCAGCAATTCACGAAGTAAACAAAAACATCGGGCCAATTTCCACAAGAGCGTTGAAGCACTATTTTGGTCCCATTGGCATTATGTTGTGAAGCGGACAAGTGCACAGGCGCAGATACTCTGTGTGAGAGCAAGCAAAGCCATAGCGCTGAGTCTCGCTTTAAGGTGAAAGCGTTTGTACTCACTTGCTGATCATGTCTCTCTTCTTGAGAATTTTGAACACCTCAGCAGAGGTTTGTGGGCCTTGCAGCTTCTGGCCATTCAGCATCTCAGCCTCTAGCTCTTCAATAGACTGGAGAAGTATGCAACATAGCTAGTTACTTTACTTAAAGCATGTATCCACACTAGAGGTCGACTGATTAATCGGAATGGCCAATTAATTAGGGCCGATTTCAAGTTTTCATAACAATCGGAAAATCTGTAATTTTGGACGCCGATTTTTTATTTAATCTTTATTTAACTAGGCAAGTCAGTTAAGAACACATTCTTATTTTCAATGACGGCCTAGGAACGGTGGGTTAACTGCCTTGTTCAGTGGCAGAACGACAGATTTTTACCTCGTCAGCTCAGGGATTCAATCTTGCAACCTTACAGTTAACTAGTCAGCAGCATACAACCCTGCATACCACTGCTGGCTTGCTTCTGAAGCTAAGCAGGGTTGGTCCTGGTCAGTCCCTGGATGGGACACCAGATGCTGCTGGAAGTGGTGTTGGAGGGCCAGTAGGAGACACTCTTTCCTCTGGTCTAAAAAAAAATATCCCAATGCCCCTGGGCAGTGATTGGGGACATTGCCCTGTGTAGGGTGCAGTCTTTCGGATGGGACGTCAAACGGGTGTCCTGACTCTCTGAGGTCATTAAAGATCCCATGGCACTTATCGTAAGCGTAGGGGTGTTAACCCCGTTGTCCTGTCTAAATTCCCAATCTGAATTGGCTCAATTGGCTCATTCATCCCCCTGTAACTAATCCCCAGGTTGTTGCTGCAAATCAGAATGTGTTCTCAGTCAACTTACCTGGTAAAATAACAGATAAATAAAATAAATAAATAACAAACGAGTCCAACGCTCTAACCACCTGCCTCACGAGGAGCCCACCTGTTACGCGAATGCAGTAAGTTGCTAGCTAGCATTAAACTTAATCAATCAAAATCACTAGTTATAACTACACACGGTTGATGATATTGCTAGTTTATCTAGCGTGTCCTGCATTGCATATAATCGATGCATTCGCGAAAAAGGACTGTTGTTGCTCCAACGTGTACCTAAACACAAATGCCTTTCTTAAAATCAATACACAGAAGTATATATTTTTAAGCCTGCATATTTAGCTAAAAGAAATCCAGGTTAGCAGGCAATATTAACCAGGTGAAATTGTGTCACTTCTCTTGCGTTCATTGCACGCAGAGTCAGGGTATATGCAACAGTTTGGGCCGCCTGGCTCATTGCGAACTAATTTGCCTGAATTGTATGTAATTATGACATAACATTGAAGGTTGTGCAATGTAACAGGAATATTTAGACTGATGGATGCCACCCGTTAGATAAAATACGGAACGGTTCCGTATTTCACTGAAATAATAAACGTCTTGTTTTCAAGATGATAGTTTCCGGATTCTACCATATTAATGAACTAAGGCTTGCATTTCTGTGTGTTATGTTATAATTAATTATATGATTTGATAGAGCAGTCTGACTGAGCGGTGGTAGGCAGCAGCAGGCTCGTAAGCATTCATTCAAACAGCACTTTCGTGCGTTTTGCCAGCAGCTCTGCTGTTTATGACTTCAAGTCAACTCCCGAGATTAGGCTTGTGTAACCGATATGAAATGGCTCGCTAGTTAGCAGGGTGCGCGCTAATAGCGTTTCAAACGTCACTCGTTCTGAGACTTGGAGTAGTTGTTCCCCTTGCTCTGCATGGGTAACGCTGCTTCGAGGGTGGCTGTTGTCGATGTGTTCCTGGTTCGAGCCCAGGTAGGAGCGAGGAATACACTGCCAATACTAAAGTGTCTATAAGAACATCCAATAGTCAAATGGTATAGAGAGAAATAGTCCTATAATTCCTATAATAACTACAACCTAAAACTTCTTACCTGGGAATATTGAAGACTCATGTTAAAAGGAACCACCAGCTTTCATATGTTCTCATGTTCTGAGCAAGGAACTTAAACGTTAACTTTCTTACATGGCACATATTGCACTTTTACATTCTTCTCCAAGACTTTGTTTTGCATTATTTAAACCAAATTGAACATGTTTCATTATTTATTTGAGGCTAAATTGATTTTATTGATGTATTATATTAAGTTAAAATAAGTGTTCATTCAGTATTGTTGTAATTGTCATTATCACAAATAAAATGTAAAAATCGGCCGATTAATCGGTGTTGGCTTTTTTTGTCCTCCAATAATCTGTATCGGTATCGACGTTGAAAAATCATAATCAGTCGACCTCTAATCCACACACAAACATTCCATTGGTTTCAAGAAGTAAAATCTTAACTGTTATCAACCAGACAAAACAGGTGAAAGTTGTACTGGTCACAGCAGTCACATCCTTGAGTCGTATTTGTCTAGATATGTCACCTTGGACGTCTTGGCGAAGGCCTCGGCCACCTTGCGGTTGCGCCCCCCATAGCAGGTGGTGATCAGGTCGGCGACCCCACAGCTCTCCAGGAAGGTCACGGACGACACCTGGCCCTTACAGAACAGCTTGGTGAAGGCGATCATCTCCATCAGCCCCAGCCGGATCACCGCAGACTTGGTGTTGTCCCCAAAGCCCAGACCATCACAGAACCCAGCGCCTACCGCTACAATATTCTGGGAAGGAGAGAGTGGGAAAGGAACCATAAGTGTTATCTGCAGTTTTCTACTCTTTTTCTAGCAATATTATGATTCATGGTTTGTAAAGAATTATTTGACAATGTGAGCAAATAAAACAGAGGTGCATTGCAACGAAACATAGGCCTTCTGTGTAAGTTACGTTAACGATGTAACTATACGTAGCAAAAGTTGTTCTCTTTGAGTTGAAATGTCATTTCTACCTTGAGAGCCCCACAGAGTTCTACGGTGTCACTCTCCTGCACCACGGTGATCCTGAAGTTGGGAGTCTGCAGCAGCTCTTTAAAAATATGTCCGTTTGATTCGTTCTTCGCTCCTGTTTAGGAAGTGATAGAAAGTCAAGGTACACATAACTGCATCAGTGGGAGTTGCCACACAAGCCGAGGACACAAAACATTACAACAAAAGTGTAGATAAAATGTATCTAAAAATGTCTTACCAATTGTGGTCTCACAGAACTTCTCATCAGCCACTTCGTTGGCAATGTTGGCCCCCATCAGGACACTAACCTCAATTTCCAGTTTCTCACGGATGATGTCAGAAATGAGCTTCAAGCCCTCGGGACCTTCATCGATGCCCTGAATAGGGATCAGGGCAGAAAAGAGATCTTAGGCTGCCTTCTATCACTCATTTTGTAACATATAACCCTAGATACCAGCATTTGGGTGGCTGCATTTTTTGACTAGGCTGCTGTTACATAATGAGTGTAAAATCATAGCCATGATGATAAATTCATACAGCTGAGACTTTCCCTGAGTGATAAGAAGCCAGAGTAAAGTCAGACTTATAAATTGTATAGATTTTAGCAATGGTTTTTCTAAGTGAGAGCTGGTGTGAGAAAGAGGTAAATGACATTACTTTGATGAGGGATATCCCAATGGTTCCCTGTGCAATATGAGGTTTCATCTGATCACATAGCCTCCCAATGAACTGATGTGGAATGACAAAGATGAGTATGCTGGCCCCTTTCACCGCTTCTGTGATTTCTGGAACAGCAACCTGGTAAACCGAAGTGGGAAAAGATAGCATGATACACTGTACTATTCATGATGGATGTTACTATGTAGTAGCATTTATCGTGAATCTACATTACGCAGTGGAGGCTGCTGAGGGGAGGACGGCTCATAATCAATGGCTGGAACGGAGCGAACGCAATGCCGTCAAACACGTAGAGACCATGGGTTTCATGCCCTTCCATTTTTTCCGCTCCAGCCATTACCATGATCCCGTCCTCCCCAATCAAGGTGCCACCAACCTCCTGTGATTACAAGACGTTATGTAATGTTATTTTGTTACACGGTCGATTAAGGAATTGACATAAGGGGCGGCTGGATACAATAATACACACATTACGTTTTGACACAGTGGAAAGCAAGGTATGTCAGACTGGTCAGCCATTCAAAGATGCCAACTACCTTTAGCATCTATCCATGAAGGTATATTCTGGCTGGGGGAGTTTTGTTAAGAGCCTTGACGTTCATTCTGAACGTTAACATGCATCGCTTGCGGTACGGTTTGGGAAATATAAGGAACGTATCTTTTATAGCAGCGAGAAATAATTACCCAAAAACCTAAAGTGTAAATTCCTACACACCTTTATAGTATGTCTGGGAATTTCCAGGGACTTCACAATGCCATATTATCACAATATTTAGGTGCCAATACGATATGTATTGCGATTCTCACATTTCTATGTATTGCGATTCGACACTGTGATTTTATTGCGATTTAATGTTCCAAACTGTTCATCATAGCTGCAGTGGAACAAGCAAGAACATGAGAAAACAAGTTTGGATCAGTCATGGGAATAAAACTGCTGAAAACAAATTGGCTCCCTGGGGCGGCAGGGTAGCCTAGTGGTTAGAGCATTGGACGAGTAACCGGAAAGTTGCAAGATCAAACCCCCGAGCTGACAAGGTACAAATCTGTCATTCTGTCCCTGAACAGGCAGTTAACCCACTGTTCCTAGGCCGTCATTGAAAATAAGAATTTGTTCTTAACTGACTTGCCTAGCTAAATAAAGGTTAAAAAAAAAAGAATAAGACGGAGAACAAGTTATGAAGGAGTTTTGGTTTAGCTACAAACAACTAGCAAAAACAATCATATTGCGATATTTTCAAAAGCGCATGATATATTGTCAAAAGTAATATCCTTAAATGCAACTGTATAGATTTCTTACACCAGCACTATTTTATACGGTTAGGGTTTGTGTTCCCACATGGCCATGTTACAAACACTTTATTAAGGAAGACTGATGGAAGGCAGAGAAGACCACCTGTGCTAATTAGCTATCTAGCGTGCTTGAACACCTGTGTGTAACTGGAAAGGAAATGTAGTTTGTGGTCTGGAGGAACACATTTGGCATGATATTGATCCCATACTGCGCATACACACAGCCCTATGGTTCTGTGCAAAACTGATACAGTAAGCGTTATATTTTATATTTGAAAGATTATTTCTCACTTATTTGAAAGATTATTCCATGTTTCAAAAACCGCATTGCAAGCAATGATTATTGGCGTTTTCTAAACTTTAAAACAAAGAGATGGGATTATAGTTTAAATGGGCCCACCGGTAAACGGTGTTTATAGCTGAGAACCCTAGGGATAAGGCAGAATGCCTTGTTCTTGAGAACAACCCAGACGGATATGTTGTTAGCTCTGTATAGGTCAAACTTCACTCACCTTATCTGTGTGTGTCCTTTTACACAACCACAAAGCATGTCCGGAGATAGGAGATAATGTTAAGTCCGATGTATTGCCCAACTCAATGATTTGTAATCTTGAGGCAAAAAAATATCATATTAAACAAAACACAATACCTACCACATTTTTGGGAAGCTTGTGACCCGGTAGGTATTTGACGTTCTCATGCTCTGTGTTGATGATTTCTGTTAACTTTTTGCCTTCGACCATCTCTTCAAACACCCACATGTTGACAATGGGGTCAAACCTGTTGGATCTCTTTGCATTGTGACCGACGATTTTGGCTATCGCAGAGCCCCTAGGAGATGATGAAAACAGATTGAAGGGCAATGAAATAACACCATTCATATTTTCAAAATCCCAGTCGCAAAATGAACATGCTAAATATATCCTGGGGGTACAATAACCAGATTATAACAGTACACGGAATGGCTTGCATATCCCCAAACCTTCAAATCAAACGTTATGTTTGATATTCTATGAAACTACAAGCAAGTTGTACATTTAGCCAAATATCAGCACTTAGTTGGCTACATTATGAATCAATCAGTGGAATTAATGACGATACAATGTTGTCGAATGCAGGCACATGCAAATTGAGAAAGCGGATAAATATACCAGTTTCCAGATCCAACGATGCACACTTTCTTAGCGGGCATTTTTAAGGTAGAGTAGCAGGCAGGATTCCTTTAACAGTGTTAACATATCAGTAAAATGCCGTGTTTATAACCATAACTTCCTTATACGCCATAGTCGTGTGGGCAGCACATTCTTTTTTAGCACACCGCCCTTTTTGTACTTGTTTATAAAAGAAGGGAAAGGGGTTTGTACGTGTTAGATAACAGTAGGGTTATTCTGGGTGTGCCACCACGACGAACATTAATGCATGGAAAAAGTCCTATAGTTTTCTCGATTTGCAGAGCTCCGAGGAAAAACAAAATTATCACTGTCTGTCATGCAACATGACTGGAATATATGCTGGCGGTAGCTCGATGGGGTATGTGCAGGATATATTTGAAGATAGGTTGCATTTGTAGAATTGGACAAACTTTGTATGCTAAAATATTCCCCCTTTTTTGCCAATACGGAAGTCCTTTCATGGAATTGAATCACATGACTTCAGGACCGCGTCATCGCGAAGCCTGTTAGCAGCGATTTGGATCATGTAAACACCAAGCTAACAACCTAGCACGCCACTGTTTTTATAAGAATATGTTGTGATGGATGACTTAATCAGTCGTTTAGATAGCTATCGTTCATGGAAAAACGATGTGTTTTGTCAAGCCATAAACAGAAAAAGTCCATCTGCGAGCAAGGCCTTCAAGTTAGCAAATCAGTCTAGCGTTTGATGTGTGGCTAGCGCTGAAGCTAGCTAGCCAGCTGGCTAGCGTTTCTGGCACGGTTTGTAGCTTGTTAGCTAACTTTAACGTTGGCTATGACTATGCAAGGGGAAACCGCCAGTGCACTACGAATATCGGACAGTGAAGGGAAACTGGATGTCTTTACCCAGAAAGGGACGCCTGGTAGTTCTGGGAGAGGGAGTTCTAAAGGCTGGCAGTACAGGTATGATGACTGTCTAGCTAGCTAGGCTAATTCTATGATTTAGCCATATCTGGCTAACCTAGTTAACTGCAGTGATGTGTTTGGCTAATAGGCAGTGCAACACGTCTTCAGTTGGTAACTATAATTAGCAAGCCCTTGGTCAAATGTTAGTTTCTAGCTTTTCTTAGCTGAGTTTACTGACTTCGCTATTAGTTAATTAACAGGCTAGCCAGAGTTGAATCAGAGGTTCATTTGGAGTTGAACTTTGCCAACCCACTGCTGTTATTGTAGCATAACTAGCTTTTTTTACTAACTGTCAATCATTTTCTCAATCTCTGTTCAGTGACCACATGGAAAATATTGATGGTTGCCTGATGAAATACACCAACCTGGTAACAGGATGGCAATATAGGTGAGTGGCCAGCCCAGGTTGAAGAACATTGATGAAAAAGTGCTATGTGCATTTAATAAAAGTATTTACAATATGATCAAATCAACTACACATACTATTGAATAGATTCAATGTTTTGCCAAGGGCATTGGGCCAGTAACCAAAAGGTCACTAGTTTGAATCCCTGAGCTGACCAGATGAAAAATCTGTATATGCCCTTGAGCAAGGCACTCAACCCTATTTTCTCATTTAAGTCGCTCTGTATAAGAGCGTCTGCTAAATTACTCAAATGTAAATCTTTTTGATTGAACGTTCTTCTCTTCGTGCAGGTTCTTTGTCCTCAACAATGAGGCAGGGTTGTTGGAGTACTTTGTCAATGAGCAGTCCAGGCCCCAGAAACCTCGCGGGACACTCCCCTTGGCAGGGGCGGTCATATCCCCCAGCGACGAGGACTCCCACACCTTCACGGTCAATGCCATAAGTGGGGAACAATACAAGCTCCGAGGTAAAACACACACACTATTGTCTCTCACACTCACCAATCAAAACAGTTACAACAACTCCTACAAGAGTGTCATGTTGTATGAGTTGCCTACTACAGGACATGTTATCATTTCAGCACAATGTTATTATATCCTAAATGAATCAGTCAGTTGTTGGACAGGCAAGATACACATATAGTCACTGTCAGACTATTGGACCAAGACTTTATGAAGGGGAGACAGCATGTAAAACGTTATCCTCGGTCAAGAGAGGGATAACATTGTCGTTATTGATCCATGCAGAGATTCACTCGGCTGCACTGTAATGAGCTCTCACTGTTAGGCAACAAACTAAAGAAAACTGACCGAAACAGGGATGCACTAACTGAACATATCCAATAGGAAACTCATTTTCAGTTGCAAAACATTTTGCAACGGTGTGCACTAATGAATGTGACCCTGTGGTGGTGGTGGTGGTGGTGTTGTGTGTGTGTGTGTGTGTGTGTGTGTGTCCCAGCCACGGATGCCAAAGAGAGACAGCACTGGGTGAGCCGGCTGCAGATCTGCACGCAGCACCACACTGAGGCCATGGGGAAGGTAAAGGCAAGGGCTTTTCATCTGACACACACCCACTTTCGCAGATGCATATATACACACAGTTGCATGCGTACACAGACGGGCACACGCACTCCCCGCCACAAGCTCTTTCTCACTCGCAACAATGTTTTCCCTTGATCCAAACACTCTACTAGCTCGTTTTGTTATGCAATCCCATTGATCGTGTCCATGGTTGCCTGTAACATGAGCTTCATAACAGAAGTGCAGAGGGGATGTCTTGTATATAGATTAGGTGTAGTAGTGTTTTTGCTTGATAATGAGAACACATTGATGGGGAACTCGAGCTACTATTCATTTAGCTTAGTTATGAGCCAAGACCATCCTAGATGCCAGCCTTTGAGTGTAGTGTTGTAACGCGCCAAAGACACGCCTGGCTGCATCATAGCAGACAAACGGGGGGGGGGGGGGGGACACACTTCCTTATAAAACAAACAGGTTTGATCTTACTTTCCTGGCTGAAGTCAGTGAGTCAGCATTACTCAGTGGGATTTCCTTCCTAACAGATTTCCACTTTCCATTGAAATACTGATAAGACAGAAAGTGACAAACCACAAGAATGATGCTATCTCTATTCTTGGATAAATTGTGGCGTAACCATAACTTGATTCAGTACTTCACATTATTGGCCTTAATTCATCTCGCATCTTGAGCACTTGAGTTGAAGACAATCAACATTTTACATTACACATTGACATGACACCATAAGGTCACACAAATAGTCACAAACAAGATGGCACCATAGGTTAAAATTCCCCTAGGTACAGATCTAGGATCCTCTTCCCCTCCCACAATCCTAACTGTAACTAATAGAGAGGGGACGCATCATTGATATAACTTGTTTTAACATGGACTTTTCCATTGAGGGCTTCCACCATTTTGAAAGTAGTCAACTGGTGGGGATTCCTATAAGTTGGGTGCAATCAGCTGAAGAAGACAATGGACTAAGCCTTAATGTCACTGCCCATGCTGTCACACACACTATAATGGCACAGATACAAAGATGAGTCCTCTATCTCTATGCTGTAACCATTAGTGAGGGAAATGATCCAATATCAGCATCTAGGGGTAACTTTACTTACATTCCACAAGCTCAAATGATCAAAATATACTTTTCACAACATCCTATCACAGATGAGATGCACTGTATGACAAATATGTTCTGTCTTTGTCCAGAGTAACCCTCCGCCCAAGTCTCGCAGCTACTCTATGGCGTCTCAAGGGAGCGCCAGCTCGCCCCTGTCCCAGCGCAGGCCTAGCCAGCTCCAGAACCAGAACGCGGCCTCCTTCTTCAGCATGACTCAGCTCCACAAGGGCTCCTCGCTGTACTCCTCCAAGAGGTCCCTGCTGCCCGACCATCTGCTTGACGCCAGAGAGGTAGGCTGGGGATAGGGACGGTAGCTATTACCTTATGAACCAAAATAGAACTGGGGTTTAGCATAGCTTTAAGTTTTTTCTCAGTGTTTTGTATTTATTTTCCATCAATGTTTTTTTTAATAACTTTGCGTCTCAACAGGAATAGCCGGTGGTAGAGAGAAGAATATCTCTTCTGCCTTATTTGAAATGTGTTTTGTCTTCGAGGGTATTCTCTTAGTCTTTTAACCCAGCTTTTTTTTGTCATTTTATGAAGACCTATCATCTAGGACTAGGTTACAGGGACTTCTTCTTTTAATCTAATGACGAATGCGGTAAGCACATTTATATATCTGTATCAACGCACTCCTCCGGTTCCTTCCGCTCTTCTTACTCCTAGATGATGACCCAGGCCCAGGGCCAGCACCGAGACCTGATCCAGACCATCGAGGGCCTGCCCCCGGCCGCGGGCCCCCTCTCCCCGCTGGACCAGGACCTGCTGATGCTCAAGGCCACCTCCATGGCCACCATGAACTGCCTCAACGATTGCCTGCACATCCTGCAGCTGCAGCAGGTGGCCCGCCAGAAGAGCTCCCTGGGAGGTGAGGGTGAAGGCTGGGGGCCTGGAGGGGAGGGGGAGTAGGTCACTACTGGTGACATTAATGAGTGTTAATTTATGGATGAACTCCAATGAAAAGAAGGGGATCTGTGTGCATGCACGGTTAGTTTTAGATCTTTATTGCCAGGCTTTCTCAGATTTGCCTTCTAGATGCAGGTTAATTTACCACTGAAGAGAGCAAGGTAGAAACGGTTTAAGTTACCTTTTCTTTGCCCCATTGCTCAAAGTTAGCCATGGAAGTCTACATGGATTAAAGGTGGTTTGTTTCCAAGAATGGTTTTAGTTGTGTTTAGTTTGTATGCGACATGTACTAGACACCCATCATGTGCTTGCACAATTCTACCTCACAAATCATGGAATTGCACATGTAGACCCTCCCAGTCCAGATGTACTCCGAAAGCCGACAGTGGAATTATTTTCAATAATTTATGAAGGAGCGGTACTTATTCTTACCGGCTGTCTAGGGTGGTAACCAGATCTCTCATTGGGTAACTGAGTAATAACAGCTCTCCCAATTAACCACCTTTCTTCCTTTTTGCTCACACAGCACCATACTGACAGCCAAGAGACTTACCAAAAGTAGAATCTCAGCCATTTCTTTTGACAGAGCCAACCAGACATTGTGGAGTAGGGGAAAAGTTCCCAGTTTGACGTAGGAGATCGTAAGAGATCTTGTTACCTGTCATCCATATTTCATTAGGCCCACGAACAGGACTGAACCTGGGGACTAGCCAATCAGGAAAAGTTGTCAAGGATTGTGTGGGCCATGCTAATTTGAATGGGTCTCGCCTCCCACCCAAACACCCATAGAAATACCCTATGTGGCGCTAATGCTAACCCACCAATCAGGCGAGGACGTTTCCTGTTGGCGGGGCATGAAACGTATCTCGATACTCACCGGGGATCGGATTAACGTCTCCATCCTGTGGTCCTGGGGAACTGTCAGAGGAACAAGCCAGCCAGCCACCCCATCTAGCCAGCCTGGGTGTTTTTTTGAATGGTCGCTGCATACAACCTAGTTTTGGTCCGGTAGTTTCAAGGGGCCTTGTAGTGTAGCCTTGTAGCCTAGCATGAGTACCTCTGAGCTGAAGGCCGCTGCGGCCGCTGCTGTGTCAATTGTTACAGGGCCCACCATCGAGTGGCTGGAGCCCAAGCTGCCTGACATCCTGAAGAACGGCGGGCCCTTGGACAGCTTCAGCACTGAGGGAGGGCTGCTGGAGGGCGGCCTCCTGGAGCGCGGCCTCCTGGAGCTGAGTGCCGCGGAGCCCTGCAGTTTCTCTGGGGTAAGGACACAGATCATTACTAGACCCAAAAGGGCTTTTCACACTATCAAGCCAAAGTCTACTGACATGAGGCTGTATGTATCAAGCTCTGAGTAGGAGTGCTGATCTAGGATCATCCATATAATCCTATTCATTATGATCTAAAATGAAAAACAGATCCTAGATCAGCACTGATACTCTTAGACTTTCTGAATGAAGTTGGCCTGGTTACGCATCCAGCACAGTTACTGGAACTGTGCTGGAAAGGGCCATGTGGAAAGTGATGTAGGTGTATCTCTTTGGACAGGACTGTTTGACTTCAGTACTTTTCATTTAATAATTAAATAAATATGAACATTTCCAATTATCAATTTGTCTATCTAACAACGTGTTCATGGTCAGATGAGGATGGTAAAGTAAATAACTAAATAAAGGCCTTTTTATTTTCAATCATGGTTTTTTATTGTTGGTGCTTCAGCTTGACTGTTTTTCAAGATGCAAGCCACAACTTTTGTTGTTCTCAAAGTAAATATTGTATCCCCTGCCAGGAGGAAATTGACGGGGAGGATGAGGTGGAGGACGCCTTCACGGAAAAGGAGGAGGAACTGGTGGCAGTGGAGGAGGAGCGCAGTGTTGTCCTACACCTGCTCTCGCAGCTCAAGCTGGGCATGGACCTCACACGGGTAGGTCGAGTTTCACAAAGCTGCACCCCCCCCCCCCCCCCCCCCCCCCGGACACAGCCTGAAACATACATCGGGCTGGACCAAGGCCCAGCTAGACAGACCATAGTAGTGTCTTGTTTCCCGTCCTCCGATTGGCTAATGTAAAGTACTGCATTACTGGAGTTAAGAAATGCCTCGGTTTGTCGTTTCGTTCCTCTTGTTGACTTCATAGTGGAGCTGGGTGATGAATTGATGCGATAACAAAAAATAGAATGATACTTTTTTAAGTTAATGTGCACCAGTTTTTATTGGTATTATCTTTTAAACTAATACTACTAGTTTGATAGTTTTAGCCATCAGTTTTCCCATGAACAATCCTCCATATTAGCAAACTTATTTTGTTTCAAACTAGTATAGGTTACAAAATTCCTGCACTAAGTGATCAGTGTTAATAATTTTCGGTCATCGTCCCAGCTCTACTTCAGTGAAATTCAGTTTCCCATGGTTAGCAGCAGCTAGTGTAGGCTCAAAGCCTGTTGGGTGTCGGATGGTGGTTAGTCAAGTCATAAAAAAGTGAATGTATTCTCATTGACCATCAAATTAAAATTGAAGCTTTCTTTAAAATCATCTTTACCTCATAGCTACATGTCATTATAGATCACACACTAGGTTATTGAACAGTTGTCAACTCACCTGCTTTATTAAAGGTCATAAATAGTTCTGTCTCCTCAGGTGGTGCTGCCCACCTTCATCCTGGAGAAGCGCTCCTTGCTAGAGATGTATGCTGACTTCATGTCCCACCCGGACCTGTTCGTAGCCATCACAGATGGCCAAGGGCCCGAGGAGCGCATGGTGTGCTTCGTCGAGTACTACCTCACCTCCTTCCACGAAGGCCGCAAGGGCGCCATCGCCAAGAAGCCCTACAACCCCATCATCGGCGAGAGCTTCCACTGCTCCTGGAAGGTGCCCAGGTCAGGGGAACCCGCCAAGGATGCCCCCTCGCTCTCCTCTCCTCCCCAGGGAAGCCCCACCACCGAGGGAGAGAACGGCAGTTACCAGTTGCGCTTCGTGGCTGAGCAGGTGTCCCACCACCCACCCGTGTCGGGCTTCTATGCCGAGTGCCCCGAGAGGCAGATGTGCGTCAACACCCACGTGTGGACCAAGAGCAAGTTCATGGGCATGTCTATCGGGGTGTCCATGATCGGGGAAGGTAAGGCCGGCCAGAGACTGGGTATCGATTATTGCACCGTCTGTGCATGCTAGCACCAGAGTGGTTGGTGCTAAACCCCTGGCTAAAAATGGTCTGTAATATGCATCTGTCTAATGCTAACAGGATATAAACTATAATGTAATCTGTATGTGTAGGCTGCCTATACCTGCTGGAGCATGACGAGGAGTACACGTTCACGCTGCCCTGTGCCTACGCCCGCTCCATCCTTACCGTGCCCTGGGTGGAATTGGGGGGAAAGGTAAATGTGAACTGCACCAAGTCGGGATACTCCGCAGTCATCACCTTCCAGACCAAGCCCTTCTACGGAGGAAAACTGCACAAGTGAGTGCCCCTCACAGAGCTCGCACACACCTGCAGAGGAATTTCTAATGCTGTCAATAAATTGTTGCATTGGCTTTAGGTTAGGTTTATGTCCCTGTGCCGTTACAGCTTCATAAAGTAATTTCCATGTTATGTTACTGTGGTTTTTTTTTAGATTTAAACTATTAATTTTTTTTATGGATCCTAGGACTCCCTGGAACACAGTGACTGAGTGGATTATCCTGGCTAAATAAAGATGAATTGATATTGAGTTAGTGTGTTTGGGAAATTTACAAAAGCCACAACTCTTTGGATTGAAGTGACCTCAAATTGTTTTGCATAGTTTGCGTGGAGAGGCTGTGTTGGTTGATGTTGGTTGATATCGTTGGCCATGTGTCCTTCTGCTCTCGTGGCGCCTCACGCAGGGTGACGGCGGAGGTAAAGCACAACGCCACCAACGCCGTGGTGTGCCGCGTGCAGGGCGAGTGGAACGGCGTGCTCGAGTTCAGCTACCAGAACGGCGACACGCGCATGGTGGACGTCACCAAGCTGCCCGTCACCAAGAAGCGGGTGCGCCCCAACGACAAGCAAGGACCAACTGAATCAAGGTTAGACAAAAAAAGTAAATTCATATTTGCATTAATATGCTCAGATTTGCTTTCATGTGAGGTTGTGGCATAGATGAGGACTGTAGAATAAAATAAGATGTTTAGTTAATTCTGGCGCTGTCGCCTCTGTATTGTTGATTTATTGTGTCTTGTCCCATTTAATAGTCATGATACAAATAGATCACTCTGGGTTTTTTTTTTAGGCGCCTGTGGCAGCACGTGACTGAGTCGCTGCGTCAGAAAGACATTGAGAAGGCCACGGAGTACAAGAGGATCCTGGAGGAGAGACAGAGGACCGAGGAGAGACACCGCACTGAGACCGAGACCCCGTGGAGGACCAGATATTTTGAGAGTGAGGTACGTAGGACATCATCTTGACAAACCTTCTTGTATTTAGCGTGCTTGCTTCAGCAAAGACCTGGGGGAGCTTTGGGCAGACATGCTGTTGTACAGCTGAAGCAAGCGCACATTTTCTTCAGGATACGTTCTATTATTATTGTTTCGTTAAGCGGTCAGACATTTTGACACCCACATTTCCGAGAAGAATGCAAGGATAATGAACATGATATCTAATGAGGCATTTACAGTTTATATTCAGGAATAAATGGATCTGTCAGACATTTATAGGTTGAAATGACAATTGAGTAATCGGAAATCTCACAGATTGTACTTTTATTTTTTTGTCATGTTTTCTATTGTCTTCTTTCTGTGCTAGGGCGAAGGCTGGATGTATCACAAACCACTGTGGAAAGCACCCACGCTGAAAACTTAGTCCTACCGGTCAGCGAGATCCCATCATCGATAACGGGTGTAGCCACGAGACTGACGCTCTCTTTTGGTTTGTGTGTGTGCGCGCGCGCGAGTGTGTGGGGTTATTTCCTAAACGGTCGAGGTAAAGCGCGACCTCCACTTGCATGCATACGGATGCAAAAGTATTGGGGAAGCCCTATAACGTGACGACAGGCTATATAGTTTCATCTCACGCTCGCTGTACAGGCTTTTGTGCCGATGATGACTTTTTGTAAATCGACTCTGAATGAGGACATTTCTCCCTGTACAGATAAAAAGGTACTCCGTTTACGCCGCCTTAACAACCGTGTGACGCCGCGCTCGTTTGGATTGTTTAAAGTGTTCAAGAATCACGGTTCAGCAGAGGGGAGGTTTGTTTTGTTTTACAGTGATGTCGCACACGAGACCGAGAATCGAAGTGCATCTTTCAAAGTACACAATTGACGTTCGAAGGTGTGAACTGGATATCCATACTTTGGGACGTGATTGGCAAGGCCCGGGTCATGTTCATTAGGGCATGTGACAGAATGTTTTAAAACGCATTACAATGGAAAATGAGTTCTTATTGGATATGTGCATACAGTCCCTCCCTGTTTCAGTGAGTTTAATTCCGTTTGGTGCCTAATGACACAGCTTGGATAAGACGCGCACAACCTGTCACTACAATGAACAAGTTTAAAATGGGGACAATGTTCCTGAATTCATACTGTAGGTAATGAATGACATTACTCCTTTTGGTTTTGCTCAGACGTCTCCATTTTGGAGGATTCCATCGTTCAGAATGAATGACAAGGCTTGGCCTGATACAGATAGTATTTTAACGATTTAGGCCCGCAAAGTGAATGCATTTGTTGATATGAGATGTATGATTAAAGCAACAATCATTTCTTTCGCAGTCCCAAAGGGATATAGTTCTCCTTCCTTGCTTGAGGAATTTTGGAAAATGGAACACATGATGAGCAATGTCCTTTTTTTTTGTGTACTGTGTACTGCAAGTATTATACTCTGGTTACTATGTCTGAATTCCACAATATAATGTTTTGTTAAAGCTTTTAACCAAAATGAATTTGTTTTCATATGCAAACAAATGTTTTACTTATTTTTCTGTTTACAAATGAATGTTAACCTCCTGGATATCTGTCAGTCTGTTCTGATTTGGAGGACAGAATATAACTAATATCGTCACCTTTATTTGTTGGTTTTGAATGAGATTGTGCCCCTCGCGGTGTTTCTTTTCAAAAGCTACGGTTCTCAAATTGTCATTCCCCTCCCCAAAATGTATGTAAAATGCACAGAAGTGGAGTCTCATGAACACTAATGCAGTCAATATCAGCCTGGAAAGGTGTCCCCAACCCCTTTTTGATAGGTAGAATGCAAAGAGAAGACCTGCTTGAAGCATGGGATGGGATTTTTTAACTCCGCATTGATAACCTACTCTCTCCACGTCATGGTGCCTTAAGCAATCTCTTCCTATGTGCTTCTTCCAGTCCAAGATTATAGCATACCCCCCCCAGGGATGGATTACTGCATTTGGAAGTCAGCTAATTCATAGCAGTTTCACACTGCTGTTCTACACATTTTGGCCTGAGTACATTTAGCTGTTTTAAAGCTCATTTTGGGCAATTCTACATATGATACCTGGGGAAGCGACCCGTTGAGGTCGGGGACCCCGGGGCATATGCCCTGCGTGCGAGTTCTGTAATCCAGCCCTGTTCGTTTCCCTGTCACTGTTATGAATGATGCAATCGTATGTAAATAGTGATTAGTTTTGGGGTATTTGTTGCGTTCTTTCCTGTTTTGAAGAAAGACATTAGTAGCGCAGACCCCTGAATGGTGTTTTACACGTCGGCTTGGTGGTTTGGAATATTACTCGTTTGTCTTGCTGACCTGTGAAATGCACTGACATTGAAGGAAACATGACTCCCTGTAGACTAAGATGTGTGGTAATGACTGATTTAAATAAATTGCCTATCAATTGAGTATCGTGTTAACTCTTTCGCCCCCAAAAAATAGCTGCTCATACAACAGAGTAATATTTGGTAACCCGATACATTTTCCTTATTGACTGTATTACTTAAATCATAAAACTGCTCAGTATTTTAAAGTGGATTCCTTGCTGACAACGGGTGCATCTCAATACTCTTCAAATGGGTGTGTAGTGAGCCACAATCAATACATTTTGTACATTTCTTTACATTTTGTGTTTGGCTAAACAGTTTAGGTTGGGCAGAATTTTGAATCCCTCATGAGAAGCACACGTTCAAATATTATTTTTGTTCTAAATCAGAATGAACCACTGCTAAAGTGTGGGAGGGGGAAAAAGAGATGTGAACGAGTATATTGTTCAACTATAAACAATATTGGTAGTCATATCCTCATCGCCCAAGAACTGTCGTTGCCACTAACAGGTGGAAGTTATAAAATATGCTTCTCAAACTTGTTTGATGTCCTTCCCCCATACAGGGCACAGTCATGTTTCTGTGCATTCTTTCCACGTTTCCTTAGGCATTGCTTTGTATCGTGTTTTCTCAGTGGGTATTCTCTTACAATGTACTTCTGGCACTAAAGCATGACAATGTAAGATTTACCCTGTGAACTTCCGTATGCAATGTCAAATAAGAGACCATTGTGAAAGCTGTGCAACAGTCATGGTAGAATGTGGTTTCTCCCCTCGGTCTCCTCACATGCCAGTTCAGATTAGAACAATTCGTGAAACGTTTACAACAATCCTGACAGCATAATGGTGTATCGATTATCCTCACATGCACTCTCGTGACCGCCAGTGCTCAAAGATCTGCTACTAAAGCAGCAATATGATTTCCCTCATATGCGTAGTCAGATTATGGCCATGCAGAAATGATATGCCACAATGACAGCGATAAGGTTGCCCCCCCCCCCCCCTTTTTTTTTTTTGGAATCCTAATGCGATAACTCCCAATCACCACTGAGCAAAACATTTTCTACAGACCTGGCAGTGATATGATTTCTCCCCTGTGTGACTCATGTGGATTTTAAGACCAGTGCCAAAATGAAAACAATTGCCACAATCATTACAGCTAAATACTTTATCCCATGTGTGGATCCTCGTGATAATTCAGATACCCAACTTCCGAAAAACTTTTTTTGTTTCTATCTGCGATTTACACCGGGGCTGAGAGTCACTAGTTTTCTCTGTGGAATCCTCTTCCTTAGATTCTGTTTGGATCTGTTCAGTAGAGGCCATTGTATTCTTCACTTTGGGTTTGTGAGGACTGAGTTGGGTACTGATCAGTCACTTTTTCACCCAGGCAGGAGTGAATACAGTCTTCCTCCTCCTGGATGATCCTGAATTCCTCCTGTTCCTCTTTAATCTGTATGGGGTTCCAGTCATCTTGCCCCAGGATGGGGCTCAACTCCTGCTTACAATGCTGCTGCTCGGGGGGAAACTCCACTTCAGAGACAATGAACTGCTGGAAATCTGAAGGGAAGGAAAAAGGATGAATTACAACTGAAAAGCTGATAAGATAGGGGTTTCTGAATTGTCCATCCTTCAACTAACAGACGATTTGTGCTATCTGACGTAAGACAATGGGGTCTCTGTTACAGGATAGGTTCAGCACCATGAGAGTAGTCTGTTAGCTAGTTGTGGTATAAGTTTGCAATCTTTTTGATCAGTCATGGAAGTAACAGTGCATGTTAAAAAGGTGGAGAAAGACTCCAGTTTGGTACAGCCGATTAACGGTACCTAACAGGCATTAATATTCGATAGGGCTGTGACGGTCATGGAATTTTGGATGACCAATCACTCTAGGATGCCCACGAGCCTCGTCTGAAGGTAGCCTGGTACCAGGTTAAAATGTATGGAAGAAGTTTAGTGCCTAAGAAAAGGGTTCCCCAAAAAAATATGGATACTTCTTATATCCCTGATAAAGGACAGACATTTCAAAACAAACTTCCTTGATTTATTTGACTTCCATTGTATGAATCTGTTATTCAATGCATTTATATGAGCCAATAGCAGTTAGGCCAAATTCAATGTTTCATCCTCCCAAAAAGTATACTTTTTTTTTTTTAAACCTAAAATTTTAAATCAAATAGCTAAATGATCCTTGGTATGACCATCTTAAAACAATTCAATACGTTAGCTTAGTAGAACCCCAATATGGTTGTTTACACAGGCAGCCAATTGATACTTTTTCCACCAATTGGTCTTCTGACCAATCACATCAGATCTTTTTCAGAGTTGATCCGATTAGTGAAAAAAATATCAGAATTGAACTGCTTGTGTAATTGCAACCTATGGTACTTACCTGTTGTATCCTGTGTATTGTTACAGTTCTGATTAAAGAGATTATTTTGTACACTTCTTAGCCAGTAGTTCTGAAAGTAGTGCTCACGAGCCAAAAGTGGTCCCCGAAAATTGCATACTATGTCACATGTGTACCACACCTTTGCTCTCTCTCTCACTGCTGTGTGTGCAACTTATTAGCTGCCACTCAAATGGCGAGGAGCTGAAGCTCATTGGCTAGGGGTTGGCCCACGTGGGGGAAAATGGTGCAGCATAGCATCCAGACAAAGTTGCTTTAAAACTACAGATTTTGTGGTAAGAAAAATAAGAATTAATTATGATCAGATTATGCATGTATGAGGTAAACATTTACACATCCAGTCAAAAATGGGAGGTTTAAAAAAGACTTGGTAACCAAAGTGCCGGTGCATGTCTTTAAATGGACTTAAGACAGGTCCAGCCTGGTTTATGGAAGAGTTTAAACTGGCTGTGTAGCTAAAAAAAAAAATATCAATGGGTAGCAAGGCTTTAGTGAATACAGCACACTTTGCATGAGCCACAGCAGTTATCATTTGAATGAACATTACCATGGAAATTATTGCATCACAATACCAGTTAGTCATTGTGAGTGTACCAGTCAAATTGACAGGGTTACACGGAACCCAAACCGATTGTGCATAAATGTATTTTGTCCCCCTACACCAAACGCGATCACGACACGCAGGTTAAAATATCAAAACAAACTCTGAACCAATGACATTAATTTTGGGACAGGTTGAAAAGCATTAAACATGTATGGCAATTTAGCTTGCTAGCTAATTTGTCCTGGGATATAAACATTGAGTTGTTATTTTACCTGAAATGAATAAGGAACTCTATTCCGACAATTAATCCACACAACGGCCAACCGAATCGTTTCTAGTCATCTCTCCTTCCAGGCATTTTTCATCTTTGAATTTGTATGGTGATTGTATCTACACATTCATAGTATTACCACCACCACCGAAAAAACTGTTCGTCTTTCAATCACCCACGTGGGCATAACCAATGAGAAGATGGCATGTGGGTACCTGCTTTTATAAACCAATGAGGAGATGGGAGAGGCAGGACTTTCAGCGTGATCTGCATCAGAAATAGAAAGGAGTTCTATTTTAGCCCTTGGTATTCCAGACACTCGTTGGCACGTGAGCAGTGTGGGTGCAATAATTGAATAACTTGGATATCTACATTTATTTTGCGACGCTCACACACTCGATGTGTCTGGTCCGGTCAGCATGTTAGATTCCAAGCCCATTCTATTAATTATACATTGCTCAAAAAAATAAAGGGAACACTTAAACAACACAATGTAACTCCAAGTCAATCACACTTCTGTGAAATCAAACTGTCCACTTAGGAAGCAACACTGATTGACAAATGTCACATGCTGTTGTGCAAATGGAATAGACAACAGGTGGAAATTATAGGCAATTAGCACCCCCAATAAAGGAGTGGTTCTGCAGGTGGTGACCACAGACCACTTCTCAGTTCCTATACTTCCTGGCTGATGTGTTGGTCACTTTTGAATGCTGGCAGTGCTTTCACTCTAGTGGTAGCATGAGACGAAGTCTATAACCCACACAAGTGGCTCAGGTAGTGCAGCTCATCCAGGATGGCACATCAATGCGAGATGTGGCAAGAAGGTTTGCTGTGTCTGTCAGCGTAGTGTCCAGAGCATGGAGGCGCTACCAGGAGACAGGCCAGTACATCAGGAGACGTGGAGGAGGCCGTAGGAGGGCAACAACCCAGCAGCAGGACCGCTACCTCCGCCTTTGTGCAAGGAGAAGCAGGAGCACTGCCAGAGCCCTGCAAAATGACCTCCAGCAGGCCACAAATGTTAATGTGTCTGCTCAAACGGTCAGAAACAGACTCCACGAGGGTGGTATGAGGGCCCGACATCCACAGGTGGGGGTTGTGCTTACAGCCCAACACCATGCAGAACATTTGGCATTTGCCAGAGAACACCAAGATTGGCAAATTCGCCACTGGCGCCCTGTGCACTTCACAGATGAAAGCAGGTTCACACTGAGCACGTGACAGAGTCTGGAGACGCCGTGGAGAACGTTCTGCTGCCTGCAACATCCTCCAGCATGACCGGTTTGGCGGTGGGTCAGTCATGGTGTGGGATGGCATTTCTTTGGGGGGCAGCACAGCCCTCCATGTGCTCGCCAGAGGTAGCCTGACTGCCATTAGGTACCGAGATGAGATCCTCAGACCCCTTGTGAGACCATATGCTGGTGCGGTTGGCCCTGGGTTCCTCCTAATGCAAGACAATGCTAGACCTCATGTGGCTGGAGTGTGTCAGCAGTTCCTGCAAGAGGAAGGCATTGATGCTATGGACTGGCCCGCCCGTTCCCCAGACCTGAATCCAATTGAGCACATCTGGGACATCATGTCTCACTCTATCCACCAACGCCACATTGCACCACAGACTGTCCAGGAGTTGGCGGATGCTTTAGTCCAGGTCTGGGAGGAGATCCCTCAGGAGACCATCCGCCACCTCATCAGGAGCATGCCCAGGCGTTGTAGGGAGGTCATACAGGCACGTGGAGGCCACACTACTGAGCCTCATTTTGACTTGTTTTAAGGACATTACATCAAAGTTGGATCAGCCAGTAGTGTGGTTTTCCACTTCACAATCCAGACCTCCATGGGTTGATTTACATTGATAATGTGTGATTTTGTTGTCAGCACATTCAACTATGTAAAGAAAAGTATTTAAGAATATTTAATTCATTCAGATCTAGGATGTGTTATTTTAGTGTTCCCTTTATTTTTTTGAGCAGTATATTTCTGTGTGCTGCATGGAGGGGGGTGTTGCCTAGGCAACTGTAGACTTGTTTTCCACAACACCTTACTTGTTTCAGCAAGGAGCAACAAAAAGTTAACACGTTAAGAAACTTACTCAAAACGCACGTTTGTCTTCATCCATAACCGCTGGTGACGCAATTATATTTTAAAGAAGAAAAGGCTTTGTCTGAATTTAATAAAATGACTAAGAGTCCAACGCCTACTGGTCCCAGTAAGAGAAAAAGCCCACCAGCTGACAATCGAGGCAAAGGGGAATGAAATGGAGCAGCAATGTTCCTGCGCTGCAGGGTATGTCTCACCATAATTTAAAAAGCAAGCGCATACTATATTGTGTACAACATCAGCTGTAACGTTAACCTATTTGACTTTAACAAACATACCATTTTATGGTAGCTCCACTGGTTACTTCTCTTATATGTCCGGGCTAATCCATACCCTGGAACCTTTGGAGTGCCCAAGATGAAGTCCCCAGACCAAGAAAGGTTTACAGGTTGTCATTACCTCTGTCAAAAAGCTGATGATACCTACGCTCTCACACCACATCATGAGTACCGCTACCAAATTATGGGTGGGAATCACAAGGATGCCGTGATGTGATTCTTTGTGTCAGGTGTAACAATGACCCCCCTAGCGTGTCCACTTTGATGCAGAAAAGTGGGAGTACATGAAAAGCAGCCTGGACTGCTTTTTTTTTTTGCATTTCCAGCCTGCCCGGTGCAGATAAGATCTGTGGCAATGAATGAGGCGAGGCACACACCCATTTCAATGTCCTGGTTTCCTTTGTTGAGGTATCGTCTTCGGTATCCTCTGGTGTCGGTCTCCTCTGTGGTGTTGGTGGAAGCTGCATCTTGCGGATCAGATCTTAATCTGTAGATACATGTGATGATATACACTCGGTGGCCAGTTTATTAGGTACACCACCCTGTTCAGCAAAATGGTCCGCTCCTACAGACCGTGAGTCACGGGGTTGTGTCTTGCTGTATAAAGCAGTCAGGTATCCAGTTGCTGTTCTTTTGAGCATTACAATGAGGAAAACGATTGACCTAAGTAGGGCTACCTCCGACCCCCCAAAAATATCAGTCAATTGGTCGAAATTTTCAAACGTATGTGAGCATATAGATACACCCTGTGCATTTTAATAGAATCAACGATATATGCATTGAGCTTGTCTGATGCTTTAAGCTCCCGGTTTGATTAAATAAGACACTAATGACTCAAGAGGGAGCCAAAGACCAAGATTACCAGAAGAAAAAAAGTACTTAACCTGACCCAACTATTCTCGCTCCTGCTGGCTCTCGCAGATTCTGCCATTACTCTCCTGAAGTTGCCGGTAATAGGTTACACGAGGAGTCTGCAACCTTTCTCATATGGAATGCCAATTTATCTTATTGATCTGCGTGCAAGTTATGATTTTCATATGCACATTTATAATAACATCTTCATATCTCAAAATCATTGTCATGTGGTCAGTCAATTGTATCTAAATGAAAATTATACAAACCTAAAAAATAACTTGTCATGTGGTCTGTCCTTTGCCACCTATGTAAAAATAGACTAGAAAGCCCCCACAAAAAAATATGCTGCTAAAAATAAATATCCTATAAATCACATTTATGATGTTTCCACTGGATCAGAGAATGAAACTTTTTACTTTCACGCTGAGTGGGTATTGAAAGGGAGAGAGCTGGAAAGATTTTTTAGAAATACATTGAGGAATTGTCATTTTCAATGGATGTAAAAACAGACTTTGTACAGATGACAGTGCATGTCAGAGCAAAAACCAAGCCATGAGGTGGAAGAAATTCTCTGTAGAGCTCCGAGACAGGATTTTGTCGAGGAACACATCTGAGGAAGGGTACCAAAAAAAGGACTGCAGCATTGAAGGTCCCCAAGAGCACGGTGGCCTTCATCTTTCTTAAATGGAAGAAGTTTGGAAGCAACAATACTCTTCCTAGAGCTGGCGGCCCGGCCAAAAACTGAGCAATATGGTGAGAAGGGCCTTGGTCAGGGAGGCGACCTAGAACCCGATGGTCACTCTGACAGAGCTCCAGACTTGGAAATGGGAGAACCTTCCAGAAGGATAACCATCTCTTCTGCACTCCATCAATCAGGCCTTTATGGTATTGTGGCCAGATGGAAGTCACCCCTCAGTAGAAGGCACATGACAGCCCACTTGGAATTTGACAAACAGGCACCCAAAGGACTTTCAGACCATGAGATACAAGATTTAACCATTTGGCCTGAATACCAAGCATCACATCTGCAGGAAACCTGGCACCATTCCTACGATGAAGCATGGTGGCAGGAGCATCATGCTGTGGGGATGTTTTTCAGCGGCAGGGACTGGGAGACTAGTCAGGATCGAGGGAAAGATGAACGGAGCAAAGTACAGAGATCTTTGATGAAAACCTGCTCAGGACCTCAAACCGGGGAGAAGGTTTACCTTCCAACAGGAAAACAACCCTAAGCACACAGCCAAGACAACACAGGAGTGGCTTCGGGACAAGTCTCTGAATGTTCTTGAGTGGCCCAACCAGAGCCAGGACTTGAACTCGATCGAACATCTCTGGAGAGACCTGAAAATAGCTGTGCAGCAACACTCCCCATCCAACCTGACAGAGCTTGAGAGGATCTGCAGAGAAGAATAGGAGAAACTCCCCAAAAACAGATATGCCAAGCTTGTAGCTTCATACCTAAGACTCGAGGCTGTAATCGCTGCCAAAAGGTGCTTCAACAAAGTACTGAGTAAAGGATCTGAATACTTATGTAAATGTGATAGTTTTTTACTTTTAATAATTTGCAAAAATGTTAACCTGTTTTTGCTTTGTCATTATAGGGGGGGGGGGGGGGGGGGGTGATTTAATCGATTTTAGAATAAGGCTGTAATCTAATGAAATGTGGAAAAAAATCAGGGGGTCAGAACACTTTCCGAATGCACTGTACATGTTTAATATTACATAAACATAGCATGTCAAATGTGCCATGACCTTCATTTGTTTTTTCCTCTCTGTCAGGTTAAGGAACTTAATTATTCTAACAAACTACTAAAGTTAAAAAGGCATTGGATTGGTGTAAAATTGGGAAAGAGTTCTCTTTCACCAGGGGCTTATCCTTTAAATCCAAGTCACATTCAGATTGTTTTATAATTGAAACCAAACCTATGTCCCAGCCATTAAGTTGCATGGAGTCGTCTCTACTGGCTAAAAGCCTGGGCAGTGTTTTTGAGGACTTTCACCATTTTGATTTCATTAACGTTTATTAACATTAATTCATTGTCTGTTCCTTCCTGATGATCCAGTTTGAGTCCTGATGCCAGGTCATTAGGAATAATCACCCTATGAATTTTACTCATGAAGAAGAAAATTGACTTTTTAGATGAGATGACCTCAACAGCACTGCCCATTCTCTCACAGATGCCATCGTGACACAGAGATGTTATGTCTATGGTCCAGGCCCATCAACTTATATATTACAGCGCCCAGAAGTGACATCCTAAAACAACAAATGTCTCCTGGCCTCCCACACATAGGCTACTAAATATAAAAACGAAATAAACATTTCTATCAAAACTCAAACAAAATAAAAACTAGCAAATCAAGTCTAAAAACTAACTCCAACTAAACTGAATTTCTAATCAAAATAAAAAATGAATATTAAATCACAAAACTATAACCTTGCAACGATCACTAGCGGCTGTTCAAGCTATAAATGATGCAGAGGCCGGCTGCTAGTGACCCAGCGTGAGCTTGCTAGATGTAGCCTATCTTCCTGCTAACTGAATTAAACCGTCAACATTGTCAATGTTCCTAAAATGAACGTTGAATAACAGAAAAAAAAGTTACAAACCTGCTCTATAAACCTTTATCTCAGATTTCAGGATGACTTCAAGCAGCCCCTGTAGACAGACGTCCGTTGTCCTCTTTCGATAGATAAACGTTGTCCTGGTAACTGTTACTCTGATATCGTTTTTGCAAATGCTCTGAATATCTCATCCACAGCGCCTGGTTAAAAATCACTCAACAACTCCAATTTAGACATTTTTCAGATAATGGCTAGCTTGTGTTATGTTCTGTCACCCGTGAAGCCAACATGAGTAATGAAGCACTTCCGGGTCAAGTGTAAATATTTCAAAGTTAGTCATGTCACGTGAAACTGTAAAATTAATAATAAAGGCTTGAATGATTGTATTATCAACATATCTTATACTAGTTATAAAACACATGGACCTCAAAGTAATTCTGATTAAAAAAAATGTAAACAAGGCTCCCACTCTTTTCAATAAATCATTACATAACTTTTCCATAATGTTTTATCATGATTTACAAGGAAGACAGTACTCAATAGGGGGCTAAACACACAATAACTACACACCGAAGTAGGTATTATACATGAGTACATAAACGATGTATCAATTCTCTAGGTTTGTTCAGGTAGAGAATGGCTACTGGTGTCTAGTGGGCTGAACTGGAATCTAATGGTCTCTACTGGATTCAATAGGACCAGTGGCCGTTTAAGTGGCCGTTTGAGCGAGACTCGGTTACAGCTTGCATCAACGTGGATTTCATCAGATCAAGATAATTGTATCACGATCGTTGGACCAATTATTTGACAGATGTTGTGCAGTGATTGCCTGGCAGGGTTCACATGGAAAGTTATAAAATGAGATTAATATAATCAAGTTAAAAACTATGAACAATAGTAACTTGTCTGTCTGATGCCCTTCCCTACACAGGGCACAGTCATGTCCCGTGCATTCTCTCCCTGTGTCTGCTTAAGCCTTTGTTTTGAAGCAATCATCACTTAGCCTATATAGTGTGTATTCTGAAGACAATTCAATGCACTTTTGGCACTTAAGCATTTGACAGACGCTTGTAAGATTCCTCCTGTGTGAATGTCTCATACACAATGTCAAAAAAAGGCAGTTGTGAAATATTTTCTACTCGTGGCAGTAATGTGGTCTCTTCTTTCCGATGTCCCAGACAATTCAAACAATTAGTGAAATATTTACAACAATCCTGACAGCAATATAGTTTATCGCTCATGTGATTATCCTCATATGAACTCATGTGACTAACGCCAGTTCTGAAAGATCTGCTACTATAGCGACAATGATGTGATTTCCCTCGTGTGAATCCTCATATGCGTTGTCAGATTACCTTTATGACGAAAATATTTGCCACAATGATGACAGCTATAAGATTTCTCCCCTGTGTGAATCCTAATGTGACTACTCAAATTACTAGGACGAGCGAAACATTTGCCACAGACCAGGCAGCGATGTGGTTTCTCGCCTGTGTGAATCCTCTTATGAAGTGTCAGCTCACCAACTCGAAAAAAACATTTGCCACAATCATGACAGCGATGCGGTTTCTCCCCTGTGTGAGTCTTTATGTGATAGTTCAGATACCCAACTTGAGAAAAACATTTGCCACATTCACCACAGCGATGCGGTTTCTCTCCTGTGTGGGCCTTCCTATGCAATTTGAAGCGGTCAAGCCGAGTGAATACTTTGTCACAATCTTGACAGTGATACAACTTCTCCCGTGTGTGGGTCCTCATATGAGAATCCAGTGTTCCCATCTGAGTAAAACATTCACCACAGTCACTACAGCAAAATGATTTCTCTTCTGTGCGACTTCTTTGCACTGGAGATTTCAGATCCATGGATTTTCCACCATTCGAGCTTTGTCCTTTTTCTGTCCATGTCTTCTTCAATTTGCACTGGGGATGAGAGTCACTGGTTGGCTGTGAGGAATAGTCTTCCTTCGGTTCTGTTTTGATCTCTTCAGTAGAGGCCATTGTGTCTTCGTATTCTTCACTTTGGGTTTGTGAGGACTGAGTTGGGTACTGATCATAGTCACTTTTCACCCAGGCAGGAGTGAATACAGAGTCTTCCTCCTCCTGAATGACGCTGAATTCCTCATCTTCCTCTTTAATCTGTATGGGGTTCCAATTATATTGCCCCAGACTGGGGCTCCAATCCTGCTTATAATGCTGCTGCTCAGGGGGAAACTCCACTTCAGAGACAATGAATTGCTGGAAATCTGAAGGGAAGGAGAAAAGAGTAGTTAGAATTTATAAGCTGATGAGCTAGGTACTGATGATCTGACATAAGATAAATGGGGTCTAAGATATCCTATGCTATGTTCAGGATTTCGCACTCATCTGTGCTGTTGTTGATTGACTTATGTACACAAACTGTTTGGGCCAATCATTTTCACCAACAGCCGCAATCTGGCTCTAATTATTATAATGGAGGGGGCATAGCTCATTACTGGTCTAAACAACAATAATGATCCATAAAAAAAACACAAGGGTAGTACAGCGAGCGACTGTCTTCAGTAATCTCTGTTAACACAGACCCTTTCAGTTTTGCGTAATTGGTCAGCTGCTCGATTCAGTTCTGGGTCCATACGTGTTAAGAGAAGAGACACTAGAACAAGAACGAGGAGCTCCACCATCTCTCTCTGCAAGTTATGGGCCAAAAGTCCCCTCCCGAAATTCTAAAGATGCTATCCAACTGTGAAATCGTGATTTGTCAACAACAAAAAAACAGGAAAAATCCAAGCACCGGAACTATTCCTGCTCATTTATGTTTACATAGTCTGTCCACGAGAGAACGTCTACAGAGGATGTACTTAATAAACATGGATTTTATATTGTTTATTATATTCACATTTAAAATGATTAATATTGACTGCAAATTACTTAATTTCGCTCGCTATATGAAACCTGCACTATTGATTGTAGAGTTAGAATCCTAGAGTGGACAAAGCCTAAACCCCCGATCAAACCTGATATTTGACTGGAAATGTCTGTGGAGGGAGGTTTGCCTGACGTCTCAAACCTGAATTTAATTCCACTGATTTATTGACAGCTCCACACATTCTGAAACAGACTAGAGGTCGACCGATTATGATTTTTCAACGCCGATACCGATTGTTGGATGACCAAAAAAGCAGATACCGATAAATCGGCTGATTTTATTTATTCATTTTTTACTTATTTGTAATAATGACAATAACAATACTGAATTAACACTTATTTTAACTTACTATAATACATCAATAAAATCAATATAGCCTCCAATAATGAAACATGTTCAATTTGGTTTAAATAATGCAAAAACAAAGAGTTGGAGAAGAAAGTAAAAGTGCAATATGTGCCATGTAAGAAAGCTAACGTTTAAGTTCCTTGCTCAGAACATGAGAACATATGAAAGCTGGTGGTTCCTTTTAACATGAGTCTTCAATATTCTCAGGTAAGAAGTTTTAAGTTGTAGTTATTATAGGAATTATAGGACTATTTCGCTCTATTTCATAAATCTTTGACTATTGGATGTTCTTATAGGCACTTTAGTATTGCCAGTGTAACAGTATAGCTTCCGTACCGCTCCTCGCTCCTACCTGGGCTCGAACCAGGAACACAAAGACAACAGCCACCCTCGAATCAGCATTACCCATGCAGAACAAGGGGAACAACTACTCCAAGTCTCAGAGCGAGTGACGTTTGAAACGCTATTAGCGCACACCCCGCTAACTAGCTAGCCATTTAACATCAGTTACACGAGCCTAATCTCGGGAGTTGATAGGCTTGAAGTCATAAACAGTGCAATGCTTGACGCACAACGAAGAGCTGCTGGCAAAACACACAAAAGTGCTGTTTGAATGAATGCTTACGAGCCTGCTGCTGCCTACCACCGCTCAGTCAGACTGCTCTATCAAATCATAAACTTAGTTATAACATAATAACACACAGAAATAGGAGCCTTAGGTCATTAATATGGTTGAATCCGGAAACTATCATCTCGAAAACAAGACTCTGACTCTGCGTGCAATGAACGCAAGAGAAGTGACACAATTTCACCTGGTTAATATTGCCTGCTAACCTGGATTTCTTTTAGCTAAATACGCAGGTTTAAAAATATATAATTCTGTGTATTGATTTTAAGAAAGGCATTGATGTTCATGGTTAGGTACACATTGGAGCAACGATACGCACCGCATCGATTATATGCAATGCAGGACATGCCCGATAAATTAGTAATATCATCAACCATGTGTAGTTAACTAGTGATTATGATTGATTGATTTTTTTTATAAGATAAGTTTAATGCTAGCTAGCAACTTACCTTGGCTTACTGCATTCGAGCAACATGCAGTCTCCTCGTGGAGTGCAATGAGAGGCAGGTGGTTAGAGCGTTGGACTAGTTAACTATAAGGTTGCAAGATTGAATCCCCCGAACTGACAAGGTAAAAATCTGTTGTTCTGCCCCTGAACGAGGCAGTTAACCCACCGTTCCTAGGCTGTCAATGAAAATAAGAATGTGTTCTTAACTTCTCTAGGATAGGGGGCAGCATTCAGAATTTTTGATGAAAAGCATGCTCAAATTCAACTGCCTGCTACTCATCCCCAGAAGATAAGATATGCATATTATTAGTAGATAGAAAACACTGAATTTTGGATAGAAAACACTGAATTTTCTAAAACTGTTTGAATCATGTCTGTGAGTATAACATAACTTATTTAGCAGGCGAAACCCTGAGGACAAACCATTCAGAATTTTTTTTTTTTTGGTCACTCTTCAATTTTCATTGGGAATCCAGATTTCTAAGGGACCTTCTTGCAGTTCCTACCTCTTCCACTGGATGTCAACAGTCTTTAGAAATTGATTGAGGTTTTTCCTTTGTGTAATGAAGTAGTACAGATTTTTTTTAATGTTTGTTGTCAAATAAATAAATTAGTATTTTGTTGAAATTATGTAAAGACATTCCAACATTGTTCGGCACATTTATTGTGTCCATTTGCATCGTTTTCAATACAGGACTTTTAATTTGGAGGCGAACATTTGATTCCACTACTGTTAATGTTGCTCATTTCACAGTTCTTGTGTGGCTGACCAGTGGGAGCTTGCTAGCCATAAGAATCCGACTAGATGTTCACGACTTCTCGCTCTAGTCAGAACAGTGCTATGCCACGATCAGGACAGCCGGCGCGAGATATGGCTCAGAAAACAAACTCCTAACTATCCTAACCACGGGTTGGAACCAAAATAATTTTCCAATCGTTTTGTTTTGAACAGAACCACCATTTTTTTCGATCCTTTCCACTGTTCCTCCCAGCAAAATAAAGTTCTGAACTGGTTCAAACCAAAAAAGTACCGTTCATATTGTTATTTTTTTAACCTGTAAAATACTATTTTCCTCTCACATTTAGCTCATTAAATTACTTCCAACAGTGAGGATAGAGCAGCTTTCTATGGATCAGGCAAGCTAGTTTGAGCGAGATGCGACTAACATTTTGCTGGTAGGGAGAGAGGGTGGAGAAGGTTTGGGTTGAAGCGCTGGACATCTTGCTGGACATGCATTATCTGAATTAGGCCCACAGAAATGCACCTAGGTGGAGCGGCTTCTATGGAGGAACTTTGAACTTAGCTAATACTAAATCAACCCATTGATTTTGACCTGCTATAGCATTAGCTAGCCTACTGACAACATCTTTTAAAAACTAGTGGTATTTCAATCTTCTTGATTTGTCAGTTGGGATAATTAGCAATACAGTGCTGTGTGTGAGTGAGAGGCCTGCCAGATCTTACAACGCCTAGATAGGTATTTTACAGTATCAGCTAACCACATCATATGTTACAGCAATCTGTCAGTCGATGACACGGTTGTTGACGTGACACACAGCCATTGGATGATGCATGCAAGGACTGAACAGGGGAAGGCGACCCCTGACTAGACCATTTCTTGACTGGTGAGGGGATTTAACTAATCTGGCACGGGTAAGCGTGTTTTGCAATGGGTGAAGTCGGCTCAAAACACATGGAGTAATGAGTAGGATTCTGTGTTTTCAAATGCAAAAGTGATTGCTTTTGATAAAAATGCTTTTATCTGCCTTCCCAATGAAAATTCTTTTACAAATTCAAACGTATCTTATGGAAAAGAGATGTACACTACCGTTCAAAAGTTTGGGGGTCACTTAGAAATGTCCTTGTTTTTGAAAGAAAAGCATTTTTTTTTAATTAAATAACAGCAAATTGTATACATTGTTAATGTTTTACGTTACTATGTTGTAAATTACTATTGTAGCTGGAAACAGCTGTTTTTTTAAATGGAATATCTAGGCGTACAGAGGCCCATTAACAGCAACCATCACTCCTGTGTTCCAATGGCACGTTGTGTTAGCTAATCCAAGTTTATCACTTTAAAAGGCTAATTGATCATTAGAAAACCCTTTAGCAATTATGTTAGCACAGCTGAAAACTGTTGTCCTGATTAAAGAAGCAATAAAACTGGCCTTCTTCCCACTCTTCCATGCAAGAAATTAAGGCTATTCCATGCATGAAATTGCCAAGAAACTGAAGATCTCATACAACACTGTGTACTCCCTTCACAGAACAGCGAAAAACTGTCTCTAACCAGAATAGAAAGAGTGGGAGGCCCCGGTGCACAACTGAGCAAGAGGACAAGTACATTAGAGTGTCTAGTTTGAGAAACAGACACCTCACAAGTCCTCAACTGGCAACTTCATTAGATAGTACCTGCAAAACACCAGTCTCAACGTCAACAGAGAAGAGATGACATAAGACTCCAAACAGCTAATCAAATGGCTACCCAGACCCCACCTGCAACTCTGTTATTATCTATGCATAGCTCCTTTAATGACTCTACCTACATGTACATAATTACCTCGACACCGGTACCCCCCTCTACATAGCCCAGCTATTATTATTTACTGCTGCTCTTTAATAATTTGTTATTATTATCTTTTTTTTGTATTTTCCTAAAACTGCATTGTTGGTTAAGTAAGCCTTTCACTGTAGTACTAGTATTAGTATTAGTAGTATTTGGAGCATGTCACAAATAACATTTGATTAGATTTAACTGGTGGGAAAGGTATTAGGTAAAGTTAAAGCTGTGAGGATCAGGAGAAGTGGGCTAGTTTTCATTTCTTGTACTTCTGCGGAGCAGAAAGAGCGTGTGTTTTGGCTCATCCGATTTGAGCAGGGCGCCCATCAATGTGAAAACTCAGATTAAGGGGGTAATATTGGGCATGTCATGGGGAGTTGACATTAAAGAATAGAAGAATATCCCTGGAGTGGATGACGCAGGTCGGGCAAATTGAGTGGTTAATGGAGAGAAAGTGAGGAGCGTCCTTTTGTTTTTTTAAGCGGAGTCCCTCTCTACCTAGGTGAAGTTGGGATATGTGAATTATCATGTCAGAGCATTTGTGATTTCTTACTCCAAATGGGCAGCGGTTCGTGTGCATATGATAACTGTGAGAGTAGTTTCTAAATGTTCCAAAGTATTATGTTTCTGTCCCTCTCTCTCACCCTCCCCATCTCCTTTGTAACAAGCCGCCATTTGCGTCAGACTGCTAGGGACCTGTTTTAATGTATTAAGTGTGTGTGTTTATCCTGTGTTCCCATTTAGTTAGTTAGTAAATAAATAAACCAATTTGTGTCGTACTGAATCATGAGGCTGTTTTTTTTGCAATGTAGGAGGTTACGACTGTTCAGAATTATTATATGAGGTTATGATTAATACGTTGACTGTTTTATGGATGTGATAGGTAAAGACCTTTAGAGTTTAATTCAGGAGATGGCAAGTCTTTAAACAACCGCTCTCGTGGTGCCCCAAATCCTATTGAGTTAATTGTTACATGATGAATTTAAATCGGGTAACAATTAAACATAGTTGATTAGATAAATAGAAGTCATCAGATTAATGAAAGTAAAGTCATGACAGCCTATTCAATCATTGTGAATGACCTTTGTCCTAGAGTACACCCATGTCGGCATTTGAAAAAAAATATATATATATTTTAAATTTGGGACAGTTTATCTTCAGTTTGGGCCGATTCTGGGATGGTGAAGAAAAAAGTTAATCTCGATGTCGCAACCTAGCTAGCATTGGCCAGAAAGTCAGAGGAGAGAGAGAGAGAGAGAGAGCTGTGCACAACGGAGCAGACTGGAGGACAGAGAGGTTCCTATTAACTCCATTACTGGCTGTTCAGAGGGATGGAAGTCTGCAGCCACACATGAATTAAAACATTTTTTCATAAAACAAGACAAAAAGCAAACTGTTGGCGCGTTTGGATTTATATACTCCAGTTGAAAATATGATTATTTTAGAGCAATACCATTTTACAAGAATGTTCAGAAAAAACAACATACGTTTTAACCATTCACTATCATGAACCAATAAAGGGAGAAATGGAGAGAACAAGGTAAAGCAGTTGGATTAACACGGAACCCAAAACGGTTGCGCGGGTGCGCCATCGTGCATAAATGTATTTTGCCCCCCCCCACACCGAACGCGATTACGACACGCAGGTTAAAATATCAAAACAAACTCTGAACCAATGACATTAATTTGGGGACAGGTCGGAAATCATTAAACATGTATGGCAATTTAGCTAGTTAGCTGGCACTTGCTAGATAACGTTAATTTGTCCTATTTAGCTAGCTTGCTGTTGCTAGCTAATTTGTCCTGGGATATAAACATTGAGTTGTTATTTTACCTGAAATACACAAGGACCTCTACTCCGACAAAAAACGACCAACCGAATCGTTTCTAGTCATCTCTCTTCCTTCCAGGCTTTTTCATCGTTTAACTTATATGGTGATCGCATCTAAACTTTCATAGTATTACCACAACTACTGGCAAAACAGTTCGTCTTTCAGTCACCCACGTGGGTATAACCAATGAGGAGATGGCACCTGCTGGGTACCTGCTACTATAAACCAATGAGGAGATGGGAGAGGCAGGACTTTCAGCGCAATCTGCTTCAGAAATAGGAATGAGTTCTAATTTAGCCCTTGGTGTCGCAGACGCGCGCGAGCAGTGTGGATGCAATAATTGAATAACATGGATTTCTAAATTTTATGTGTTTCTATTTTATGGATTTCTAAATTTTATGTGTCCGGTCTGGTCAGCATGTTAGATTGTCATTATGGAGCCACCTATTGGATTAAGGTGGTAACTCCTCTCTTGCTGCTGGAGCTAGTTTTCAGGCCTTTTTGGCTGATTTTAAGTAGTAATTTAAGTGATAATGCCTGAGAAGCCGGTGTTTGGAGAATATATTAGCACGGGGTGTTGCAAACCGTGCCAATATATCCTCCAAACACCAGCTTCGAGGGCATTATCACTTTTATACAACGGGTTATTGATATATTTTCATTAAAATGTTATTTTGATAAATGTATTCATACTATTTCATCTTTCCACAAGATATAGTCCCGACGACACAAATCTAGGGTTGCTACCCAAGCCGGGGGCGGTTGTTCGTTCTATTGGTTCGGTTGCTGGAGACACGACCCAGTTAATCCGTCTTTTTGTTCTGGATCTATGGACGTGATCCAGTTGTTTGTTCTAAATGTTTCATTGTGTATGTTCTTATCCCTTACTTTCTAGCTAGCCAACTAAGGCTAATTTACAGTCACGTCAAAAAGTGCAGCCAGATTAACAGCAACGTAGCCGCATTTGTTTAAACTGTTTTCTAGTGACATTTATTTGGATACATCCATAACGAGCTAATGAGGCGCAATTTGCCTGGCATAGAAAATGTGCTCACTTGTCAGGACACTTGATCAGAGAAGCTAGCCAACAACACAGAAAACACAATCACTTCAAACTGAAGCTGAAAAGACTGCAAACTAGCTGCACTTCGTTTCGTTTTATATTTTTTCATTTTATATATATCCATAAAAATGATGCCAGTTGGTTCACGATTTCGATTGGCTGAGAAACACGGCCTGCCTGTCTGTCTCGTCCCGACACGTTCATTACTATGGGACAGCAGGAGATCGAATTTAAATATTGAAACTATTTTGCAAATGTCTGAGACAGACAGCATGTATATACAAATCTCCGCTGTTGAAAACAAAATGTTAGTCCAAAAGAAATGTGAGATATTGTCTAGATGCTTTTTATAGTGGAGATCCAAGTTTATAAATTGCCTGGCTGGGCTGATGAGACAGTGGATCGCACAGTCAGATGGAACAGAGTAAATCGGCTAAATCTATTAAGTTAAAATGCCTGTGGCAACTTGTGGATTATAAACTGGGTGATTTGAGCCCTGAATGCTGATTGGCTGACAGCCGTGATACCTGTGGTATAGGTCTGATGTATGACAAAATATGTATTGTTACTGCTCTAATTGCCTTGGTAACCAGTTTATAATAGCAATAAGGCACCTCAGGGGTTTGTGGTATATGGCCAATATGCCATGGCTATGGGCTGTATCCAGGCACTCCGGGTTGAGTCGTTCAAGAACAGCCCTTACACGTGGTATATTAGCCATATACCACACCCCTCAGGCCTTATTGCTTAAATAAACAACGGCTGGAATGCGGTTTTAACCAATCAGCATTCAGGATTAGGCCCACCCGTTTAACAACCTGGCAACCCTAAAGACAGTTACAAATCGATAGCCCACCTTCATCATCAGCCGCGGTGGAATTGCCGGAAGGACTGTTGGTTCTCGATGAACCACTGGTAACAAGCGTCTGTCCTTTGCCACTCACCGACATGTACCTCGACTCGGTCAGGCGGAGTTGCTTCTCTAGCATTTTGATTTGCTCTTTGCTTTGAGAGACTTCTACACTTAACGCGCCACAACAATCCTCTACTAATTTGCAAATCTCTGTCACGGCAGCGGAGGCTAGAATGTCCATGACGGAGCTTATCCGTTGATGCAAAACACTCGACTCAGACATTTTAAGCCCTTGTTTTTTTTTTTACCGGTCACAATTACTTAATCTATTTGGATTCTAAACGTTTTTTTTTTTGCAGCAGCTTATTCACGAAATGGTCATATTTTTAAAGAACATATGGCTTCTTGTTATCAATGTTTCGCCATCTTTGATAATTGTGTTCTTTCTTGGGAGCACATCCGGTCAGATTTTAGATAGACAAATAGTTAGAAAGCGCCACCTACCGCGTGGAGACTAGAAGGCGCATTACTCAGAGTCAAATCTTTGAGCACAAATTGAATTTGGTGTATTCTCTGACAGTAGGAATTATTCCTATGGTTTGCAGAATCATTGTTTAATAATTGAGTAACTGTTTTTATATATGGTCTTTTTTTTGTACACCATCTCTTACTGGAAATGGAAACTCTTATCCAAATAAGGCTGTAAAAACATTCCATGCAAAATGTCTCATCGAAACACACCCCCATATCCAGTCTACACCCTTTGCTGTATTTAACAGAGCCTTAGCCGAGCCTAAGACAGGTCTCAGTAAACAGGTCAATTGAGGCTCAATAAATAAATGGAGGACTCTACAGACTTTCTGTTCTCATCTTAAATCTTTTCTCATTCCATTTTATACTGTCAACCAAAAGCAACATATCCAATGTGTTTTTTATATATACACACACACACACACACACACACTTAAAAAAACAATACCAGTTTAAGTACATAGAAATACATTTTTAGAGAAATTACAACACATTTAACCTGTTGGCGAACACTTATTTAGAGTAACTGTTTGCAGTAAAATAATACCAATGTTCAAAGCAGTGAGAAATCTTCATGCACTGAATTGTGTGTGGCTAACAAGATAATCAACGTTGTGAAGCATTTTATGGTCTAACATGCACAAATGAATGGGTATTGTGTGCCATGTGTGAGGTTCCTCCAGCCCTGGCCCACTACAAAAAGGAAAAACGAAAATGTGCCATTTTAGTAGTTTTATCTGCCATATTTTAATCCGTCATACAGTTCTGAGACCAGGCTACCTGCCATTCATTTTAATGGGTAACACAAGTAAAGGTTAAATAAATAAAGTAGTTGCTGGTTGCAGTGCTCTGCCTATACCAGCTGTTATAGTTTTTAAAAAAGTAATTTAGCAGATGACTTACAGGAGAAATTAGGGTTAAGTGCCTTGCTCAAATGCACAATGGCAGTTTTTTCCCCACTTAGTCAGCTCGGGGTTTCGAGCCAGCGACCTTTCAGTTGCCGTTACTGGCCAAATGCTCTTAACTGTCTGTTCTTAACCACTACGCTACATACAGCTGCACTGCTGTCCCTTTCCACTAACAGATCTGATATCATGCCTAGCTGCATGAGTAACGTATCAGAACAATTTTTTGCTTAGGCCCAAGTGTTTTTCCGGACCATGTGACCCGAGTGAAAAATTCTGGGACCAAAAAGGTTCTGCTCACGTCACGTTGTCGGGGGACCCTTTCTCTCAGCTGGAGGTTGAATCCAGCGATCCAGGCGGTGGCTCTGTTGGCTGTTCTTGTTATCTGTTGCAGGTAACAACTTTAGACTACAATTCCTTAAGATTCTCATTTGATCATTACCTAACGTTTTCATAGGAATGATCCAGTGATGTGCAAGGACTGTTTCTCAGAGACCATTCAAACCGACCTTACCCAGAACGTGGTTACCATGTTCTCAGAATATTCAATAGTAATGTTCTAGACACGTTTCCTGGGAACGTTGTAAGAACATTCATGCATCCAGTTTTGAGGTTTAGGAGAATATTCCATCAACATCGCACAGAACATGGTTGCCATCTTCTCAGAATATAAGATATTAATGTTCTAGACATGTTTCCATGGGAACTTTGTGAAAACATTCCTGTGTCTGATGACGTTTAAAACATAGGATGTTCTGTCATGGTCGCCTGAAGGTTTTTGTTTAGTTTCCAGCATGTTCCTGAGACAAAATAAATGTTGGCCCTTCCAAAAAAAACAAAACATTTTTTTTTACACACCACCCCTTGTTACTGTAGCCGAGCCCATCAAGGCCCTAATTGGTGTACCACTGATCTATTTACAGCTCTTTGTCTATTGGCAAGGTTAGGGACACACACACACACAGTGCTTTTAACATACAATGTTTTAAACTTACAAATTTGACACACATGATTACATTGTGGATGTTCATTTATACAGTAAATATTATTCATTATGTCCTGACCTATAATTTGAACTCACAACCTCTTGGTTCACAGCATTCCGATCTTCCTGCTATACATTTTTTTAATGTTTTGACCTTGGGAGAATCAATGTAGTCACAGCTGAATTCCACAAAGCCTCTTCTCAGTTCAACTCTGTTGATGGAGTTCATCAGAAACCTCCTTCACCATTGAGTTGAGTTTTCACAAACATGAAAACACTTGGACTGGTAGCTGAACCATCCGTCAGGGCAGAACCTGCGTGGTGCTGTAAAGACAAAGATCAAATGTGTTGACATCTTAATACCAATGCGTTGATATAGGCAGGAGTATGACCTTGCTGAAGTACAACGTTTGATCTGATAATGTAAAATATGAACGTTTATTTAGTCTTTGGTGTTTTTTCCCCCTACCTGTTGACAGATCCAACACCATCTTTCATTGTGTGGCCATGTATTGCAGCATGTACCACAAATCAGAAATAGTAGAACCAGTATCGGTGATAGTTGTGACTTTACATCATTCACCGTGAAGCGTCAATATACCTATAGCTTTAGGTTCTGCCGCCACCTCTTCAACAGCCTCAGCCTCTACTTCCTCCTCTGGAAAAGCACAAATAATCCACCAAATCAGAGACGCATATCATTATTTTGCCACCAGCAAATCACTATGACAGGGAGTTATAGACACCAGATAAATATGTTTGTTTTCGTACCTTTAGTATTTTATAGATGATACTGTAGGTAGTTGAATGCATCTGTTTCATACCAATGTGAAGTCTCACAAAAGGGAATCCCTAAATGATCATTTATCAGGAAAAGGGTACATAATAGACAGTGATGCTCCTGTTTGATGAAAGCCCATAGAGAAGAACTGACCTGGGATTTCACTCAGCTTCTCTCTGGTGCAGGAGACTCAACCGTTTTGTATTTTAGGAACTCTAGTCAGTAGACTGGACCCTGGTTTTACAGTAATATACAGTAAGTATATTAAGATTCACATTCTGTTGTGTTACAAAGTGGGATTTAAATGGATTTAATAGTGATTTATTTGGTCATTGATCTACACAACATAGTCCATAATGTCAAAGTGAAAATTAATAAAAATTAAATAACTAAAATATGGTAATTGCATAAGTATTCACCTTTGTTTAGGCAATTAGCTCAGGTGTACAATTTGGTCACATATTAAGTGACATGGACTCATTCTGTGTGAAATAATAGGGATTGATATGATTTTTGAATGGCTACCCCTTCCTCTGTCACCCATACATATAACATCTGTAAGATACCTCAGTCAAGTATTGAATTTCGAGAACAGATTCAACTACAAAGACCAGGGAGCTCATAAAGCCTAAAAGGGCAATGATTGGTAGATGGGTAACATTAACAAATTAGACATTGAATATCTCATTAAGCATGGTCAAGTTAATAATTATGCTGTGGATGATATATTAAACCATCCAAACAAAACAAAGATGCAGTCGTCCTTCTAAACTGAGCTGCAGGACAGGCAGGAAACTGCTCAGGGATGTCACCATGAGGCCATTGGTCATTTTAAAACAGCTACAGAGGTCAATGGCTGTGATGGGAGAAACTGAGGATGGATCAACAACATTATAGTTATTCCACAATAATGACCTAAATGACAGTGAAAAGAAGAATACAAAATATATGTTAAAAAACGTGCATCCTCTATGCAACAAGGCACTAAAGTTATACTGCAAGAAAACACGGCAAAGGAATCAACTTTTTGGCCTAAATGCAAAGCCTTATGTTTGGGGAAAATCCATCAAAACACGTCACTGAGTAACTGTCTCCTTATTTTCAAGCATGTTGGTGGCTGCATCATGGTATGGGTGTGTTTCCCAGTCCTGGAAGAGGGGCCTGAGTGAAAAGGTTTGGGAACTCCTGACTTACAACACAAGGCAAAATCTACACTGCCCACTGGGCAAAAACTGGTTGAATCAACTTTGTTTCGACATCAAAAAAATTTAATGTGATGATGTTGAATCAACACAGAAAACTGATTATATTTGCAATTGTTTTTTTACATAACCTTTAACCTAAATCCAATGACATGGTGACATTATTTGTTGATTTCACGTTAGTTGACAACTCAACAAAAATGTAAATCAAACTAGACATTGAACTGACGTCTATTATTTGAGTCATTTGCTATTAAATTATATTTACTTTTACTTAAGTATGACAATTGGGTGGGTACCTTTTCCACCACTGGTAATAGATGGGAAGAAGTCGGAAAGTCAATTAGTGCTACTGATGTTTGAAGTAGAGTATCTGCCTACTCATAAGATATGCAGTGAGAGCGTTTGTGAATAAACGTTTGCAGTGTCTTAATTGCAAAAGTGATGGTAATGTATCAAGTGTGAGCCGACAGAAGCTATATGTAGTGAAGAAGGTGATATACGGGGTTGCAATCGTGGTAGAAATCACGTTGCCGAATTCCCGTAACAATGTTCGTGTAGCTCCGCATTAACATGATTGGGTGGCGGGAGGTCGAGTATGAACACAAACTCACTTCCTTCACAACAGCTCTGCACTGCTCCACGAAGCGCAATAAGCATGAAGGCCCTGACTTCTACAGTCATTTTTGCCAATTTTCCCTCTCTTGGATTATCTTTGACTATTTTCTAAAGGAGGACGGATGAGTTGATAAAATCTAATTGAGAAATGACCCAGGTTTGGCGAAAGTTGTGTGTGTGATTTATTTGCAAGGCAGTTCAATGAAAACGCAGTGTAGCAGGCAATTGCCGCGTCTACTTTCAATGCAAACGTGTTAAATGTCGACACAAAAAAATCCCTAATGGAAATAGCTAGTGTTGAATGTGGCGACCATACGGAGTTCTTTTCTATATGAACATTTTATCTCCGGTGTGATTCGCAGCAGTCTCTGTAACCGTTTTCTCAACTGCCCCGAAAATCTCGACAGCAGTAGCCATTAAACGGCCATTTAAAAACAAACGCAGCAACTGTAGTGGAGACATTTTCAGTCGACTGAGAGTTGGGTAATCAGCGACTATGGCTACTTCGAGGAAATAATGGTCGTCACAAACAAAACAAACCCGCTCCAAAGGTTATTTCAGAGATGGAAGAGGAAGCGAGCGATTCCACTCCCTCCTTTTTTTCTGGTCCATATACTGTCTGTGATCTAAGCAGACCAGACACAGCTGCCATAGCACTGGTGCCTATGGGAGAGTCACCCCTTAAAAGGCGTAAGCAGATAGGAACTGGGAATTATAAAATGTAGTAAACCCGATGAGTAAGACTTATTTTCGGATATAATGGTGTTCGCGCTAACTTAATGTGCATATGCCGCCACTAACTGTAGTGAACTGGAAAAACGTTTTAATCCATTGCTCAAAGGACAAATAAAAAGCATACAAAATACAAATAGATAAATAAAAACATCCCACTCCTTCAGTCATCGTCCAATCCAAATCACACCCCTACACGGGATCAGGGGCCTGGGAGGGTAAATCATGTTCAGTCAGTATTCCCAACCATGTTTCAACTGTAATTCCTGAATATCCAAAAACCTTGCGGATAGAATTATGTCCGACTTCTTGCTCGTTTGGGCAGTACAATTAAATCACTTGCGCAACAAATCAATGTATCTGTATCCTTCAACTGATGAACGAGATTCTGAATCTCAACTGGCTGATAGGCATCCACCGCCCTAGCTTCCTCAGCTCCACTTTCCTGCGCCTCTGTGTGGGAAACTTGCCGTGCTACTTCAAACTCCTTCACCCTAGCAGGGCGCTCCGGGAATTCGGCAACGTGATTTCCACCACGATTGCAACCCCGTTGCAACCACGATTGCAACCCCGCCTTCTTCACGAGGCGCACGGAGACGTGGTACAGAGCTCAATTTGGCCTCTGCGTTTGCTTCACACCATCCAAACGGCCCCTCCGACCACATTTTCAGATCAAGCATAAACTGTCTCATAGGGTCTCCGGTAACCCGCAATAGCCAGCATGGATATAATGAACTAATATTTGCCATGTTGTAATCATTTGCATATTGCAACGTATCACCACGGTCCATACATGCGGTGGTGAAACTGCCATCCAGCTAACCCGAAAAGCAAGGCAGAACAATTCAGGCATTCTTGAAAGTCAGGATATGCCTTGTCAGAATATGCCTTGTCAGGCAAAGAAACATATACATTTTATAGTTTAAAAAAAAAAAATTTAGCAAGCAATAGGCATTTAGAAGTGTGGTTTTCCACTTTAATGAGTGTGACTCCAAATCCAGACCTCCGTGGGTTGATACATTTGATTTCCATTGATAATTTTTGTGTGATTTTGTTCTCAGCACATTCAACTATGTGAAGAAAAAAGTATTTAATAAGAATATTTCATTCATTCAGATCTAGGATGTATTATTTTAGTGTTCCCTTTATTTTTTTGAGCAGTGTATAATGTCACGTTCGCGTGCTAGTCGGAACTAGGAAACTCTGAAATGTCTGATTTACTAACTCATTGTAGAAAGATAAGTTTCCCACTTGGGAAGTAACAGATTCAACTAATAGGAAGTTCTATGCAAAAAAAAAAGTGTCCGTTTGAACTCTGAGGTTCCGGGTTTCTGATAGCACGTGAACACGGCATTTGCGTTGCTGTCAGACATCGGAAAGATGTTTCACTCTTGAACTGTGATTTCTCCTGTGCCAAAAAAAAGTGAAGCGTCTCGAATGTTTTTCTTCGTTATTATGGATATATCAAAGTAAATGCCAATAGAAAAACGCTAAAACAAATGAAAATGCGACTGACACGCACACGTCTGTAACATGGACAACCTGACGAATATGTTGGTAATCGTTTTATTAAGCAATAAGGTATGCGAGTCAGTGATATATAATGAATACATAATATATATAATGCTATATAATGACTGCTTCGCGTCGGGCCGAACAACGCCATTTACCTATGACTGTATTCTTTACATAGCACTGCCTATTGTGCCTTATTGCTTAATTCAAACATGCTTCCTCGTCCACTTTTTGTGTGTCGCAACCAAATATCGTCTCATTAGTTTTACAGGTGAATCATATGTCTTGACAGTCAAAACTTTTGAAATAGATTTTTGAGAAGATATCAAAAATAGCTTATGGTTTTCAAATGATTGAATTGGAATTTCAGTTGACTAATCAAATCTATTGTCTTAAAGGGGCAATCTGCGATTGGTAATTTTTTTTCTTATTTTAAATTAATTATACACCGAGTGTACAAAACATTAGGAACACCTAAATGATACACCTTTCCATGACATAGATTGACCAGATGAATCCAGGTGAAAGTTATGATCCCTTATTGATGTCACTTGTTAAATCCACTTCATACAGTGTAGATGAAGGGGAGGAGGCCGGTTCAAGAAGGATGTTTGAGACATGGATTGAGTATGTGTGCCGTTGATGGTGAATGGGCAAGACAACCGTTTTAAGTGCCTTTGGACGAGGTAGTAGGTGCCAGGTGCACCGGTTTGTGTCAAACTGCAACATTGCTGAGCTTTTCACACTCAACAGTTTTCCGTGTGGACATCCAGCCAAAGGACATCCAGCCAACTTGACACAACTGTTGGAAGCATTGGAGTCAACATGGGCCAGCATCCCTGTGGAATGCTTTCAACACCTTGTAGAGTTCATGCCCTTACGAATTGAGGCTGTTCTGCAACTCAATATTACGAAAGTATTCCTAATGTTTCGTACACTCAGTGTATATACCCATTGACTGTTGAAGAATATAACTAACCCTAAGATAATGCTTCATTAGCTTACTTCAACTGTCGTACCCCATCAAAACCCCAAATATAAGCTTGTTCTACCACAGTGTTTCTACACAATGTGACTTATCAAAAACAGTATAGCCTTTAAACATGGTTAAAACTATAATTTTGATATAATAGCTGGTCAGTCCTTGAGCACCTTCCCCATAACTCTGTCTGAATTTGAGAGCGCTTACATTTCTCCAGCCCAATCCCTCAGCTCTTTACCAAAACAATGGCGGTGTGGCCACTTTGTTATTGTTTAAACTGCAGATTTCCACTTTTAATTCAAATTCACCCCAACCCTGATGTGTAAAGACTGTATAACCTCTACTCCCCATCTCCTTCCTTCCAGACTCCCTGCAGCTCTCTCTCGCTGTCTCTGAAGAGGAGGTTCTCCCTGGGCACTGTGTGCAGGAGCGGAGCCTTAGTCTGGGGCAGGAGAACACTGAGCCCACACAGATTAAAGAGGAGGAAGTCACCGCTTCAATAACTATTTGATACCAAAGAATTCATATTCGCTCCTCTCTGTGTGACAAGTGAATGTGATCAGGAGGACCCACTTCAGTCCTTCCTTCCTCCTCAAATCCAGACTGTGGAGAACAGAACCCTAAACAAGTGAATCTCACACCTTTTGGCACTGTGACTCCGCTGAGGTCTCTCAGCATTCCCGGTGACCCTCCAAATAATCAAAACGATGCATCCAGCCACAGCACAGCCGAAAGCAGCGACCCAATAGGACTTGACAGCAGCCCAACATTAGATCCCAGCCCACCATTGGATCACAACCCACCATATAAGAAACAAAGATCCAAACCCAGCACCACAGCTATAAAAGCTCTCCGCTGCCATGACTGTGGTGAAACCTTTGCTCTAAAATCTGACCTGCAGATGCATGTGACTCTCGCCAAGAAGAAACCCAGTGAATGCTACAAGTCTACCTGTAAACTGAAGGCCCATGTCAGACTGTGTCACAATGGGAAAACCTGCCCCTGTCCCTTTTGTGGCAAGACTTTCCAAGTAGATATTTCCAAGCACATGATGATTCACACAGGAGAGAAAACATTTAGCTGTGGTGACTGTGGGAAGAGCTTTAATCGCAGGGGGAACCTAACCCAACATATACGGACTCACACAGGGGAGAAATAATTTAGTTCTGGTGACTGCGGGAAAAGCTTCAGTCTCAAGAGTAACCTAACCTAACATGTTCAGACTCACACAGGAGAGAAACAATTTAGCTGTAGTGACTGTGGGAAGAGCTTAAAACAGAAGGGACACCTAACCATGCATAAACTGACTCACACAAGAGAGAAACCATTTAGCTGTGGTGACTGTGGGAAGAGCTTCAATCGCAAGCAGCCCCTAAACATGTATAATCTGACTTACATGGGAGTAAAACCATTTAGCTGTGGTGACTGGGAAAAGGTTCAATTTAAGGACTCGCTAAAGAAGCATAAACTGACTAACACAGGAGAGAAATCCTTTAGCTGTGGTGATTGTGGGAAAAGCTTCTATCAGAAGGGGCACCTGAATGTGCACAAACTGACTCACACAGGAGAGAAACCTTTTGGCTGTGGTGACTGTGGGAAAAGCTTTAGTGTCAAGGGGAACCTAACCATACACAAACTGACATACATGAGAGGAATATGGCTGCTCTGTCTGTGGGAAAAGATTCAGTCGTACAGCTCAGCTGTTAAAACATATGAATAAAGTTCACAAAAAGAAAGAGAACAGGACTAAAACAGAAGAAATAACATTTAGACAAAGATCTGTCAGAAGAGCCGGTTGACGTTTATTGGGTTGAGTCTTGTCCTTGAGGAAAAATTGAGTGATTTCTGCTAGATGGGTCAGCTGCAAAGTCAAAATTAGCTATATTGAAACAATTATGAAAAAATGTTTTTGCTCTTTGGTCTTAATTTAAGGTTAAGGTCAAATCAGATTTTCCGAATTTGTGGCTGTGCGACCTAGTGACCACTCTGCAGAGCTGCCTCCAGAACAAGACTCATAACGGAAGAAAACGCTGACCTGCATCAGAAGATGGAAGTTAAAAGGCAGGGTTTGGACAACTGAAAAAAAAAGATGTGATAGATTTACTTTTGTAAACAGTTATATTGGGGTAATTCAGACCGAGTTGCAAATGTAAATGGAACTTAATTCCCTTTTTTTTTGCATTGCCCTCTCTATGGTATTCTGACGTTAAACTGAAGCATGGGAAACGCTAGTGCCAGCCAGGCACGTGTTTGGGGAGGAGATCAAATAAATGGAGGTGTGTCTACATATAAGCCATATTCTGACCTCGACTTCATTCCCTCATAATGTCACCACTTTACCGTGAAAATCCCAAGAATAAGGTTGAGCAACCTGTCGGTTTCAAGTGGAAAAACATATACTTCATTTCCCCCCCATAGGTTTGACACCATTCTCCATGCACTGTAATTTATAAACTGATAAGAGCATTTACCTTTATGATTGCTGAAGACAAATGTGAAGAAAACTCATAAGCAAACCAACATGAATGGTATTTCTGCCCTTTTCCCCACTGTGAAGTATGGCATGCTGTGCCGTTGTAAAGAATTGCAATTCTATGCTCTTATAACTTGCAGGACTAAACTTGGAGACGCAAGCCAAATGGGATGACAAAGCAAAGCCGAGCACAGTGAGTCGCTCTAAAATGCTTTAATTAAATGCTACGACATTTCCTGTTTCCTATCATTTGCTTTATGTCAAATGTTATTCGCCGCTAAATAGGTAGTGACCCTCAGTATTAACCACTCTTATTTAACACATTTAGTGTTAGTTCCCCTCAGTTGATACCCTACATTTCGTATAATTCCATTGCATTGTTTGGTTTAGACTACCTTAATTTGTTTCTTCTGTAAACGCTTTCACGTTCTTGTGGTTGTTACGGAGGGTCGCTAGTAATAGTGGATATTATTTAATTGAAGGCCTCGTACAAATTGTAGTATACATCCGGGCATCTAAGCTTATAAAACAATAATGGAGCGCAGACCAAATCATTATAGTTTGAACTCAAATTGCAGCGCAAGACTTGGACCTTATTGTCACACAGTTCCATGATCAGTGCGGGCAATCAGGGTTAATTTATATCCTACTAATAATGTACACTGCTTAGTTTTATTTTATGCATAAAAGCCCTACAACCCTATTTTTCCTGGAAGTAACCTAGGATTCATGAATACTTACCTTACGATAAATGTGTAATATCAGAGGGTTTTTAAATCTACCCATGGATTCTGAAACGGAGACAAATATTCATGTTTTGATGGGTATCTTTCATTGAGCTCCATATTCTGAACGCATTCTCCGTAGGCTAGATTTGTCTTGTGCCGTTCAGATTCAAATTAAAAGGTACACCGTATTTAAAGGGATTGCTTTCGATACATGAGCAGAAAAAAATAATTGAATAAATTACCTGATCGATTCAGTCTGTCGCTCAGTGGGTGTTTTCTTGGGTAAAACAAAATGTATTCAGTGCGCGCAAGGGAGCCACTCCCACAAATCTCGTTTCGCACCTACATAAGGTTAGTCCGAATACCAACTACTGAGAAGTGCAGAGTAAAGGCATGCCTAGGAATGGGGTAAATGTCCTGAGTAAATAGGCCCCTAAGTGAATCAAGTTTGATTTGAATTATGTAACTATTAAACAGTACAGAGTACTGTAGGAAACTCACAGCTCTGGTTCAAAGTCTGTTTTCACATTATTAAAAACAGGGATTCCGTTATATTTTGAATGTCTCTGTATGAGGAGAGTATGAGAATGATGTTATTGATACATTCAAAATGCATACTTTCCGGATAATATTGCCTTCTTTATGTCCAAGAGTATTTCTCATTCATGTTCACCTAATGCTGCTCGTTCATGATATTGATTGGATCTTCTGGGAAGTAAACCACCAAGTCAGCCTTCTTCCACCTCACAAACATTTCATGACTGAGACCCTCTCTTACTGACCCCACTGCTGAAACCCTCATTCACGCCCTTGTTGTATCCGGACTGGACTACTGCAACACTATTCTCTACCGACTCCCCGCCAAAACACTGGACAGATTTCAACACATTCAAAACTAATCTGACTAAAAAAATATTGTAATCCGATTAGATACTTCTGAAAAACTGAATGACTTTTAAAATAAGAACTGTGGCATGTCTCCACTAACAGGTGGAAGTTACAAAATGTGCCTCAATCTTCTGTGATGCCCTTCCCCCACACAGGACAGAGTCATGTTTCTCTCCATGTGTACTCTTAAGCCCATGATACAGAGGCAACATTACCTCCAGAAATTCCAAGTGTATCATAGCCTTAAAGGCTCCAATGAAAATTGTCAGTGTGAAAAGAGAGTCAGGTGATGGTCATCACATTCAGAAAAAGTATTTAATGTTGCAAACAGTAGGCCTACTGGGAGATCACTCGACACAAAGTCAGCAACCTCTTCAAGATACAACTGCTAAAATGGCTCAAAGGCAAATTATTCTTCGGAGTGACAAGAATATTAATTCTGAATGAGACATACATGCATCATTATAGACGATGGGTGATACTGAACAATGAAACACACAACATGGTTTCTGGAAGAGACGGGCTACACAATTACCCATACAAGTTCTGTTCTCAGTGGAAAAATACAGCTTTACACTTAATGAAAGTTACAGCCAATGCAGAATGGAAAATGACAGGTTAAGCAGAATATGTCCCGATTATGGCTTTTTAATAGTTATGCATAGATGGTGCCGACAGACATGGCAGCTTTGCTTCTAGCTAAGTAACTTTGCAGTATTTTGTTTTTTTGTGTGTGTTATTTCTTACATTACTGGCCCAGAACGTTTTGTGTGATTACATAGAGCCGGAAAGTACTTTTGGATATCAGAGTGGCGGTAACTCCCCAGCATTACAACTTTCCCGAATTGGATCCTTTGTTTCTTGCTATTGCACTGTTGGAGCTAGGAACACAAGCATTTTGCTACACCCGCAATAACATCTGCTAAATATGTGTATGTGACCAATAAAATTAGATTTGAATAGAGAATCAGGCTTCAGGACTACCAGAGTAAAGGTCATTCAAGCAATGTCCTCAGGTGACCCTTTTAGGCTTTGAAGGTTGTTCTTAGCTGTGTGTTCTCCGATGACTAGTCAACGCACTTCTGGCACTAAAGCATTTTCTACAGAAAACGTGGAAGAATCCTCCCCTGTGTGAATGTCTCATACGCAGTGTCAACTGAAAGGCAGTTGTGAAAGATTAGCCAGTCATGGTATTAATGTGGTTCCTCCCCTCCGTCTCCCCAGACGATTCAGATTGGAAGGAGTGAACCATTTACAACAATCCTGACAGCAAAATAGTTTACTGTTCATCTGATTATCCTCATATGCACTTGTGACCGCCAGTGCTTAAAGATCTGCTACTATAGCAACGATTATCTGATTTCCCTCGTGTGAATCCTCATATGCGTTGTCAGATGACCTTTATGACGAAAACATTTGCCACAATAATGAGAGTTACAAGATGTCTCTGTGTGATTCTTCATGTGATAACTTAGAGAAGTGTGCTGATTATAACATTTTCCACAGAACTGGCAGTGAAAACGTTTCTCCCCTGTGTGAATCCTCCTGTGAATATTCAGATCCCTAAATTTAAAAAAACATTTGCCACAATCATGGCAGCGATGCGATTTCTCCTCTGTGTGCGACCTCCTATGATAATTCAGGGAACCAGCGTTAGAAAAATATTTGCCACATTCCCCACAGCAATAAAATTTCTCTCCTGTGTGATCCTTCAAAGTGGTCAAGGAGGGTTCGAAGCGGTCAGACTGAGTGAATACTTTGCCACAATTCACCCTTGTGTGAATCCTCATATGAGAATCCAGATATCCCCACTGAGCAAAACATTTGCCACATTCAACACAGCGAAACTGATTACCTCTGGGAGTGTATCATGATCCTATGACAATTCAGTTTTCCCATCTGAGTGAAACGTTCCCCACAATCACTACAGCAAAATGGTTTATCTGCTGTCTGACACCTCCTTTGCATTGGTGATTTCAGATCCATTGATTTTCTACCCTTGGAGCTGATAAAGCTTTTTCTCTTTTCTGTCTGTGTCCTCCTCGATTTGGGCCGAGAGCCACTGGTTGGCTTTGAATAATCCACTTCCTTAGGTTTTGGTCTGTCTTTGTATTCTTCACTTTGGGTTTGTGAGGACTGAGTTGAGTACTGATCATAGTCACTTTTCACCCAGGCAGGAGTGAATACAGAGTCTTCCTCCTCCTGGATGATCCGGAATTCCTCCTGCTTCTTGTTAATCTGTATGGGGTTCCAGCCATCTTGCCCCAGATCGGGGCTCCACTCTTGTTCAAAGTGCTGCTGCTCAGGGGGAAACTTCACCTCAGAGACAATGAACTGCTCAAAATTTGAAGGGATGGAGAAAAGAAGAGTTAGAATTTATAAGCTGATGTCTTTGCATTGCCTTAAGTCAGGCAGTGCTTCATCCTCAACTGACAGTGTAGACAAATCCCAACAAAAATAATCGGGGTCCCTGTTTAAGGATAAGTTCAGCCTTTTACGACGTAATTCTAGTTGGTTCTTCACCTTGAAAGTAGCCTATAAATCTTTAAACAGCCACTACAAACATTGGCTAACTTAAGCCACAACTAGCAAATCATCTATGGAAGTGCAACTGTGCAATGTCAAATCAAATTAGGGCTGACCCCAATTAATCGACTGGTCGATTGTTTGGTCGTTAGGCTGTTGGTCAACCGAGATTGTTTTAGTCGAGCAGTGACAAATATATATATATATATATATATATATATATATATATATATATATATATATATATATATATCTGCGCCCATCTCTGTGAACTAATCCATTGCGGAGGCCTAGACTACAGCCAATCTATGCTTGATTTGAAAATGTGGTCGGAGACTCCGTATGGAGGGTGTGACGCAGAGGCATGTAGAGGCCAAATCGAGCTCTGTACCGCATCATCATGCGCCTCCCAAATTTTGCAACAATGCGGAGGGCTCTGTATAGCTCCGCATTGACATGATTGGTTGACAGTAGGTGGGGTGGTACATTCTGTATAAACACAAACTCACTTTCTTGACATCTCTGCACTGCTCTGTGAAGCGCAAGAAGTATGAATGCCCTGACTTCTGCTGAGGTCATATCATCATAAATGCTGCATGGTAAATGCAAACGTCAGATTGAACATGCGCCCAGATGAACAACGCACTTCACTCTCCAGAATGCGCTCTCTCCCGGCAATTTGTGCACATCCAACTTCATTGTGTGAAATGTTTGCTTTTGATTGTTAGTGTATATTAATTCTCATTACATACACTACCGGTTAAAAGTTTTATAACACCTACTCGTTCAAGGGTTTTTCTTTATTTGTACTATTTTCTACATTGTAGAATAATAGTGATGACATCAAAACTATGAAATACACATATAGTAACCAAAAAAGTGTTCAATAAAAATATATTTTAGACTCTTCAAAGTAGCCACCCTTTGCCTTGACAGCTTTGCTTTGACAGCTTTGCACACACATTCTCTCAACCAGCTTCATCTGGAATGCTTTTCCCCTTGAAGGGGTTCCCACATATGCTGAGCACTTGTTGGCTGCTTTTCCTTCACTCTGCGGTCCGACTCATCTCAAACCATCTCAATTGGGTTGAGGTCGGGTGAATGTGGAGGCCAGGTCATCTGATGCAGCACTCCACCACTCTCCTTCTTGGTCAAATAGCCCTTAAACAGCCTGGAGGTGTGTTGGGTCATTGTCCTGTTGAAAAACAAATGATAGTGGAACTAAGTGCAAACCATATGGTGAATCACTGCAGAATGCTGTGGTAGCCATGCTGGTTAAATGTGCCTTGAATTCTAAATAAATCACAGACAGTGTCACCAGCAAAGCATCCCCACACCATCACACCTTCTCCCCCATGCTCCACGGTGGAAAATACACATGCAGAGATCATCTGTTCACCCACACCACATCTCACAAAGACACGGCTGTTGAAACCCAAAATCTCCCATTTGGACTACAGACCAAAGGACACTTTTCCACCGGTCTAATGTCTATTGATCGTGTTTCTTGGCTCAAGCAAGTCTCTTCTTCTTATTGGTGTCTTTTAGTAGTGGTTTCTTTGCAGCAATTCAACCATGAAGGCCTGATTCACACAGTCTTCACTGAACAGTTGGTGCTGAGATGTGTCTGTTTCTGTTACTTGAACTTTGAAGCATTTATTTGGGCTGCAATTTCTGAGTCTGGTAACTCTTCCATTCCTGTGGCGGTCCTCATGAGAGCCAGTTTCATCATAGCTCTTGATAGTTTTTGCGACTGCACTTGAAGAAACTACATTTTTCGTATTGACTGACCTGCATATCTGGTTTTTGCGACTGCACTTTCTGGATTGACTGACCTGCATGTCTTAAAGTAATGATGGACTGTCGTTTCCCTTTGCTTATTTGAGCTGGACTTGGTCTTTTACCAAATAGTGCCATCTTCTGTATACCACCTCTACCGTGTCACGACACAACTGATTGGCTCACACATTAAGGAAAGATATTCCACAAATTAACTTTGAACAAGGCACTCCTGTTAATTGAAATGCATTCCAGGTGACTACCTCACAAAGCTGGTTGAGAGAATGCCAAGAGTGTGCAAAGCTGTCATCAAGGCAAAGGGTGGCTACTTTGAAGAATCTCATAAAATATATTTTGAATTGTTTTACACTTTTTTGGTTACTACATGATTCCATGTGTTATTTCATAGTTTTGATGTCTTCACTATTATTCTACAATGTATAAAATAGTACAAAAATAAAAACTCTTGAATGAGTAGGTGTCCTAAAACTTTTGACCGGTAGTGTGTATCACCAGTAGTACATTTACCGTTCATTCTTATAATTACTAATCTTCAATGTTTTACTTTGGTTCCAGTCATTTATTTTAATGCATTCAATATTATTATTCCTGTTCTCGTTGTCAGAGTGGACAATTGTTTGCACAACCTCACAACCACTTGTGAGAAACAAGTTTTGGTTTATTTAATTCAATTTGAGTTCTGTCAATTTAGTCGGTGTGTTTTGTTTGGAGCGCTGCTGTCAATGTTGTGTAAGGATGTGCACGCAGAGAAGTAGTTCTATAGGCTACCTGGCCTGCGTGCAAATGTAGGCATAGAAAAAGATGCCCATTTGGGGATCTGATAGTATTTCTGACTGGCTTAACGCACCACCACTAATGCCTGTGGAGCTTCTCAAAGTAATGTGTGGGGGGGGGGCAATGATTGTGGAATTTTGTCAAGATAAAAATGTATTGCCATTTTGATAAATTAGGCTTTTTTAAAAAATCTAATATAAGTTTTGTAACACTTAGGCTATTACAAGTGTACTGCAGAAGGAGGACAATAATATTGTCTGGAATGGTATGATATCAAACACATACCTTAATACATTTCATGTATATCTGGGGCGTTTTCATTACGGAAACCGTTCAGTTTTTAAGAACCAAACAGAGCAAACGAATGTTTCTATTTGACAAATTCAGATAGGTCCCTCCCGTTTCATTCGCTTCTGTTTACTAATTGTTTTGCAACAGAATTGGCGTAATGAAAATGCCCCCAGCTACAGTTGCGTCACTAGATACCACAGCCAAAGTCATCTACTTCTTATTTGGTGTGGTCAATCTTGGCATCCAACGTTATGATGAATTACCGCCACCTACTGTCCTGGAGTGTGGGCCAGTGACAGGGTGAAACTAAAACCTACCTGCCAGCCCCATTGCTCTTTAAAAATATAACATATTTGAGACTATATCTAAAGTAACAAACCTGCTCTATACAACTTTATCTCAGGTTTCAGGATGATGTCAAGCAGCCCCTGTAGACGTCGGTTGTCCTCTTTCGATAGATACACGTTGTCCTGGTACTCTGATATCGTTTTTGCAACGGCTCTGAATATCTCCTCCGCAGGCCCTGTACATCGTTGGTTAAAAATCACTCTCAACAACTCCAACTTAGACATTTTTTCAGATAATGCCCATGGCTAGCTCGTATTGCGTTCCGTCGCCCGTGAAGCCTACAAGAGTAATGAAGAACTTCTGGGGCAAGTTATTTTAATCCTTCAAAGTAAGAATATTATGGGAAACTGAAAAATTAACAATAAAAGTACAAATGGAATTAACATTTTATACTAGTTATAAAACACACAGATCTCTTGAAGTAATGTGGTAATTGTTTAGTTAAAAAAAAAAAAACAGGATTCCCACTCTTAAAGAAATCGTTCCATAACCTTTCCATAAAATGTTTTATGATTTACAAGGATGAAAATACTCATTTTTAAAAATGTAACCTTTATTTAACTAGGCAAGTCAGTTAAGAACACATTTTTATTTACAACTACGGCCTACCAAAAGGCAAAAGACCTCCCGCGGAGATGGGGGCTGTGATAAAAAAAAAAAAGATTTAAGAATATATATATAATAATTTTTTAAATATATTTTTTAACATTTCAATTATTTCATTTTTTTATATATATATATATATATATATATATATATATATATATATATATATATATTCAAAATAATAATAATAATAGAGGGTTAAACACACGATAACTACACACCGAAGTAGGTATCATACATGTATGTGTAGATAAACAATGTATCAATTCCCTAGGTGAAAATCCAGCTTGTTCAGGTAGAGAATGGCTACTGGTGTCTAGTGGGCTGAACTGGAATCTAATGGTCTCTACTGGATTCAATAGGACCAGTTTAAGTGACCGTTTGAGCTAGACTCGGTTACAGCTTGCATCAACGTGGATTTCATCAGATCAAGATAATTGTATCACTATCGTTGGACCAATTATTTGACAGATGTTGTGCAGTGATTGCCTGGCAGGGTTCACATGGAAAGTTATAAAATGAGACTAATATAATCAAGTTAAACTATGAACAATAGTAACTGATGCCCTTCCCTACACAGGGCACAGTCATGTCCCGTGCATTCTCTCCCTGTGTCTGCTTAAGCCTTTGTTATGAAGCAATCATCACTTAGCCTATATAGTGTGTATTCTGAAGACAATTCAATGCACTTTTGGCACTTAAGCATTTGACAGACACTTGTAAGATTCCTCCTGTGTGAATGTCTCATACACAGTAGCCACATTTCCATCCACAGTTTTTATGCGAGTTAAATCAAATCAAATGTTATTTGTCACATTCACATACACATGTTTAGCAGATGTGGTGATGCTTGTGTTTCTAGCTCCAACCATGCAGTAATATCTAACAATTCACAACAATGCACACAACCTAAAAGGAAAATAATGGAATTAAGGAATATATCAATATTAAGATGTGCAATGTCAGAGTGGCATTGACTAGAATACAGTAGAATAGAATACAGTATATACACATGAGATGAGTAAAGCAGTATGTAAACATTAAACATGAGTAAAGTGACTAGTGTTCCATTATTAAAGTGGCCATTTCAAGTCTATGTACAGTGGGGCAAAAAAAATATTTAGTCAGCCAACAATTGTGCAAGTTCTCCCACTTAAAAAGATGAGAGGCCTGTAATTTTCACCATAGGTACTAAACTATGACAGACAAAATGAGAAAAAAAATCCAGAAAATCACATTGTAGGAATTTAAAATGAATGTATTTGCAAATTATGGTGGAAAATAAGTATTTGGTCACCTACAAACAAGCAAGATTTCGGTCTCTCACAGACCTGTAACTTCTTTTTTAAGAGGCTCCTCTGTCCTCCACTCGTTACCTGTATTAATGGCACCTGTTTGAACTTGTTATCAGTATAAAAGACACCTGTCCACAACCTCAAACAGTCACACTCCAAACTCCACTATGGCCAAGACCAAAGAGCTGTCAAAGGACACCAGAAACAAAATTGTAGACCTGCACCAGGCTGGGATGACTGAATCTGCAATAGGTAAGCAGCTTGGTTTGAAGAAATCAACTGTGGGAGCAATTATTAGGAAATGGAAGACATACAAGACCACTGATAATCTCCCTCGATCTGGGGTTCCACGCAAGATCTCACCCCGTGGGGTCAAAATGATCACAAGAACGGTGAGCAAAAATCCCAGAACCACACGGAGGGACCTAGTGAATGACCTGCAGAGAGCTGGGACCAAAGTAACAAAGCCTACCATCAGTAACACACTACGCCGCCAGGGACTCAAATCCTGCAGTGCCAGACGTGTCCCCTTGCTTAAGCCAGTACATGTCCAGGCCCGTCTGAAGTTTGCTAGAGAGCATTTGGATGATCCAGAGAATGTCATATGGTCAGATGAAACCAAAATATAACTTTTTGGTAAAAACTCAACTCGTCATGTTTGGAGGACAAAGAATGCTGAGTTGCATCCAAAGAACACCATACCTACTGAGAAGCATGGGGGTGGAAACATGCTTTGGGGCTGTTTTTCTGCAAAGGGACCAGGACGACTGATCCGTGTAAAGGAAAGAATGAATGGGGCCATGTACAGTGCCTTGCGAAAGTATTCGGCCCCCTTGAACTTTGCGACCTTTTGCCACATTTCAGGCTTCAAACATAAAGATATAAAACTGTATTTTTTTGTGAAGAATCAACAACAAGTGGGACACAATCATGAAGTGGAACGACATTTATTGGATATTTCAAACTTTTTTAACAAATCAAAAACTGAAAAATTGGGCGTGCAAAATTATTCAGCCCCTTTACTTTCAGTGCAGCAAACTCTCTCCAGAAGTTCAGTGAGGATCTCTGAATGATCCAATGTTGACCTAAATGACTAATGATGATAAATACAATCCACCTGTGTGTAATCAAGTCTCCGTATAAATGCACCTGCACTGTGATAGTCTCAGAGGTCCGTTAAAAGCGCAGAGAGCATCATGAAGAACAAGGAACACACCAGGCAGGTCCGAGATACTGTTGTGAAGAAGTTTAAAGCAGGATTTGGATACAAAAAGATTTCCCAAGCTTTAAACATCCCAAGGAGCACTGTGCAAGCGATAATATTGAAATGGAAGGAGTATCAGACCACTGCAAATCTACCAAGACCTGGCCGTCCCTCTAAACTTTCAGCTCATACAAGGAGAAGACTGATCAGAGATGCAGCCAAGAGGCCCATGATCACTCTGGATGAACTGCAGAGATCTACAGCTTAGGTGGGAGACTCTGTCCATAGGACAACAATCAGTTGTATATTGCACAAATCTGGCCTTTATGGAAGAGTGGCAAGAAGAAAGCCATTTCTTAAAGATATCCATAAAAAGTGTTGTTTAAAGTTTGCCACAAGCCACCTGGGAGACACACCAAACATGTGGAAGAAGGTGCTCTGTTCAGGTGAAACCAAAATTGAACTTTTTGGTAACAATGCAAAACATTATGTTTGGCGTAAAAGCAACACAGCTGAACACACCATCCCCACTGTCAAACATGGTGGTGGCAGCATCATGGTTTGGGCCTGCTTTTCTTCAGCAGGGACAGGGAAGATGGTTAAAATTGATGGGAAGATGGATGGAGCCAAATACAGGACCATTCTGGAAGAAAACCTGATGGAGTCTGCAAAAGACCTGAGACTGGGACGGAGATTTGTCTTCCAACAAGACAATGATCCAAAACATAAAGCAAAATATACAATGGAATGGTTCAAAAATAAACATATCCAGGTGTTAGAATGGCCAAGTCAAAGTCCAGACCTGAATCCAATCGAGAATCTGTGGAAAGAACTGAAAACTGCTGTTCACAAATGCTCTCCATCCAACCTCACTGAGCTCGAGCTGTTTTGCAAGGAGGAATGGGAAAAAATGTCAGTCTCTCGATGTGCAAAACTGATAGAGACATACCCCAAGCGACTTACAGCTGTAATCGCAGCAAAAGCTGGCGCTACAATGTATTAACTTAAGGGGGCTGAATAATTTTGCACGCCCAATTTTTCAGTTTTTGATTTGTTAAAAAAGTTTGAAATATCCAATAAATGTCGTTCCACTTCATGATTGTGTCCCACTTGTTGTTGATTCTTCACAAAAAAATACAGTTTTATATCTTTATGTTTGAAGCCTGAAATGTGGCAAAAGGTCGCAAAGTTCAAGGGGGCCGAATACTTTCGCAAGGCACTGTATCGTGAGATTTTGAGTGAAAACCTCCTTCCATCAGCAAGGGCATTGAAGATGAAACGTGGCTGGGTCTTTCAGCATGACAATGATCCCAAACACACCGCCCAGGCAACGAAGGAGTGGCTTCGTAAGAAGCATTTTAAGGTCCTGGAGTGGCCTAGCCAGTCTCCAGATCTCAACCCCATAGAAAATATTTGGAGGGAGTTGAAAATCTGTGTTGCCCAGCAAAAGCCCCAAAACATCACTGCTCTAGAGGATATCTGCATGGAGGAATGGGCCAAAATACCAGCAACAGTGTGTGGAACGTTTGACCTCTGTCATTGCCAACAAAGGGTATATAACAAAGTATTGAGATTAAGTATTTGGTCAATAACAAAAGTTTTTTTCCACCATAATTTGCAAATAAATTCATAAAAAATCCTACAATCTGATTTTCTGGAGATTTTTTTTCTTCTCATTTTGTCTGTCATAGTTGAAGTGTACCTATGATAAATTACAGGCCTCTCTCATCTTTTTAAGTGGGAGAACTTGCACAATTGGTGGCTGACTAAATACTTTTTTTCCCACTGTATAATGGTCAGGATGAATATGGGTTAATAATTCAGCAATCAGGGGGGCAGAGAACTGCAGCAAAAATGGATCAAGCATATTAGCCCCAGGGGATTTTACTATTATTATTATTTAAAAAAAAAAGTTTTACACATCAATCTTAAGCAAGGCATCTAGTACATCACAGATAGTAAATTGTTGAAATAAACAAAGATTCACTATAAGTTGACGGGTTAACCATCGTGTCAGCTGGAGGCTGGCAGAGGGAAGAGCAGTTGATTGACCTACCAGGATCAATTAAACCAGTTTTTCTCAAGTAAAAAGCCTGCCGAGATAAAAAAAAGATGACTAAAAGCATCACTTATCCCATTCTTCTCCGTTATGATGCCAGAGGCCTGCCTTGGCAGGGAAGAAGAGGAATGTGTTCTATTCAGCGCATTGACTGTTTTCCAAAACTTAGAAGGATCACCAGCGGAATCAGAGATTGCTTGATTAAGTTTCTGAAATCGAGATAGGACATCTGTTTCTCAATTGTCTGAAACATTGTCAGTCCACTACAAAGTCAGTTTCCTTGAATTGGCCCAGGCCTGATTTCTCATCTGAATGAGCTCAGATAACTCAGATTCAAGCCAAGGGTTAGATCAATCTTTGACTCTGAATTGTTTAAAAAAGGGTGTGTGTATCTGCCAGAGGAATAAATATGGAGAATACATTTTCTAGAGCCAACTCAGGGTCAGGAACACAGGAGACGATGGCTAAATCAGAGTAGAACGTGTCATGTTATGATGAACTTCACAGGGTGGTGAAAGTGCATGGTATGAGCTTGATGCTCCTTTCTCAAAAATATTGAGGGTCTTATTGACATGAATACAAATATTCTCACTCTTATCCATAATAAATCTCATCATGAATGCTAGCCTACCCGCACAGCCTACCCTGTCTCTGCGACCTGTTGGTTAGAGAGCACGAGCCAAGACCAGAGTAGGCACATTTGCTATTTAAAGCAACAGTTTGTGACAAAACTATTCACATAGTTAGATTTTTATTTGGTACATGAAAACTTAAGCGAAAATGTACATTGTGTGCACCACGTCGTCACACACGGATTTTTATCCACAACAAGTCTGCTTGGTGGAAACTGGTGGGAAAATTCGCAAATTTTCTTTATGCAGAATTTAGAATATTCACATTAATATCTGTCGCCAATTGAATGGAAACCTAGCTAATGTTAAAGAAAGGCAGTTATGAAATATTTTCAAGTCATGGTAGCATGTGGTTCCTGCTCTTGGTCTCCTCATATTCTTACAATTATTGAAACATTTACAACAATCCTGACAGCGATATAGTTTATAGCTCATGTGATTTATCCTCACATGAACTCATGTGACTACCGCCAGTGCTGAAAGATGTGCTACTATAGCAACAATTATATGACTTCCCTTGTGTGAATCCTCATGTGCACGGTCAGACTATCTTTACGCCGAAAATATTTGCCACAATAATGACAGGAATAACATTTCTCTGTGTGAATCCTAATGTGAGACCTCAGATTACTAGGACGAGCAAAACATTTGCCACAGACCTGGCAGCAAAGTGGTTTTTCCCCTGTGTGAATCCTCATATGAAGTGTCAGATCACCAACTCGATAGAAACATTTGCCACAATCATGACAGCGATGAGGTTTCTCCCCTGTGTGAGTCTTTCTGTGATAGTTTAGATACCCAATTTGAGTAAAACATTTGCCACAATCATCACAGCGATGCGGTTTCTTTCCTTTGTGGGCCTTCCTATGAGCATCCAATTTTCCCATCTGAGTGAAACGTTCACCACAATCACTACAGCAAAATGGTTTCTCTTCTGTGTGACTCATTTGCACTGGTAACCTTAGATCCATGGTTTTTCTACCCTTCGAGCTTTGCCCTATTTCTGTCCATGTCTTCTTCAATTTGCACTGGGGATGAGAGTCACTTGTTGGCTCTGAGGAATTATCTTCCTTAGGTTCTGTTTTGATCTGTTCAGTTGAGGCCATTCTGTCTTCATATTCTTCACTTTGGGTTTGTGAGGACTGAGTTGAGTACTGATCATAGTCACTTTTCACCCAGGCAGGAGTGAATACAGAGTCTTCCTCCTCCTGGATGATCCTGAATTCCTCCTGTTCCTCTTTAATCTGTATGGGGTTCCAGTCATCTTGCCCCAGGATGGGGCTCAACTCCTGCTTACAATGCTGCTGCTCAGGGAGAAACTCCACTTCAGAGACAATGAACTGCTGGAAATCTGAAGGGAAGGAGAAAGGATGAGTTAGAACTGAAATGCTAATTAGCTGGTTTTAACAACGCTAGTATTTACACACTAGCAATGCTAGGAATTAGTTGGGGTTTTTTAAATTAAAAAACAGAAGTCTGCCGGAGGACAGAAGTTAGTTTAAATTTAATTTGACTTAAATTTGGGAAAAAAACATAATAGAATGTAAATTAAACAGACTTTCCAAACATGGGTCTGTTGTAGACCCACTTCATCTTCGCTTACCTCATGTCAAAATAAAAGTCCTGCACAGAAAAAAAATCAACAAGTTGTGGGGGACTTTTATTTTTTTTACATGAGGTAAGCAGAGAGGAAGTGGATCTACAACAGACCCATGTTTGGAAAGTCTGTTTAATTATTCCCCCCCCCCCCCCCCCCCCCCCAATTGACAGAGTAAATAGAAATATCATTTTATTTCACTATTCAGCTTTTTTTGCAAGCTAATTTCCATCAACGCTGTTGTGCAAATACTAGCGCTGCTAAAAACCTTTACACACCGATTAGATAGGTGCTTATGCGCCATCTGACATAACGGGGTCTAGGATAGGATGGCACAACCTTCTTTTTTAAGATAGTTCAGGATTTCGCCCTCATCTGTATTGTTGTCGATTGACCCAAACAGTTTTTCAAGTGTGTATAATGGGCAATCATTTTACCAGTAGCCGCAATCTGACTCTAATGATTATAATGGAAGGCGCATTGCTCAATACTGGTCTAAACACCACTAATGGTCCATTTAAAGAAAGCAAAGGTAGTACAGTGAGCGACTGTATTCAGTAATCTAAAGAACTAAACTTTTGCATAATTGGTCAGCTGTTCAATTAAGTTCTGGATCCCAAAAAGGTGTATTACTGCCACCAACTAGACGGGGTTGGAAAAAACCAAGGTATAAATAAAACCCATACGTGATAGAGAAAATGTATTTAATCCACCCACAATAAAACACCACATTGACAAAACCCCAAATCTCCCACTTCCTTCAAAACTCCATATCTCCCTTCTCAGACTCTATGACCTGAGAGGGTGGTTTGGCTTGTGACAATAATCCATGCAACTCCTTCGCCGAGAAGTATTTCATTTCCAAGAACCGCTCTGCCCCGTCCACAATGACATCTATGTTCCTCGACTTCCTCTCCACCTTGGCAGTGCCATTAATCCCCATAGCTATAAAGGCCACAATGTTAACCTTTAACATATCTGGGTCTTGCTGTTGAACTGCACACCCTGCAGCCTTCAGTGAAGGCCTATCCAACACCATGGACTCTTCAGGAGCGCCATTCGAACCCTCAACCCTTTTAACAGCCACGGCATATGAAATGCTCTGGACAGCCCCAAGTTTGGCCAGCTCATACTTTTTCACCCTTGTTGGGCATTCATGGTTCCCACCCCAATTGCAACAGGTCACATTTTCATCACTTTCAAAACGTATGATATGATCTTTTCCACAACTTGAACGTCTTGGCTTCTCCCTTCTGCAAACACTTGAAACATGTCCAAAATCTTCACAATCACACTGCATTGGTCTTGGAACAATCTTTTTTTTTTTTTTCTTAGATCTTAAAAACATTTTGTTCTAGGAGGTAATATCAGTCAGTTAACATTACCCTTATGAATTCGGTGTGCTTGTTTTTATTAAATAAATGCTTCAAATTCACAAAATGTTACATTACCTGATGAAGATTATCTCAAAACAAAATGTATAAAATCTCTTAAAGGGGCATTTATATTTGTATTTTATGTTCTCTTCGTATTCATCATCTCCAGCCCCTCCTAAAATGATTTGGTTTTAAATATACTAAAGTATCAAAAGTAATAAAAGTAAATCCTTTCAAATTCCTTATATTAAGCAAACGGCACAATTTTCTTGTTGTTCTTTTTTACAGATAGCCAGGGGCACACTCCAACACTCAGACATTATTTACAAAAGAAGTATGTGTTTAGAGTCTGCCAGATCAGAGGCAGTAGGGATGACCAGGGATGTTCTCTTGATAAGTGCGTTAATTGGACCATCATCCTGTCCTGGCATTCAAAATGAAACTAGTACTTTTGAGTGTCAATGTATGGAGTAAAAGTAAAAAGTACATCACTTTCATTAGGAATGTAGTGAAGTAAAAGTTGTCAAAAATATAAACAGTAAAGTACAGATACCCATACAAACGACTTATGTAGTACTTTACACCACTGCCATTGATCTCTATTTGGAGTACAGCGCTACCGGGGAGAGAGAGAGAGATCAACTTGACCATTTCTTAGTTTACGATTAGGTCAAAGGCTGACAACAGCCAGTTACAAATCGATAGCCCACCTTTGTCATCGTGAGTGTCGTCCGCGTCATCGGCCGTGGGGTAATTGCCCGAAGGACTGTTGTTTATTGGTGAGCCGCTGCTGACAGGCGTCTGACCTCCTTCGCCACTCACCGACATGTACCTCGACTCGGTCAGGCTGAGTTGCTTCTCTAGCATTTTGATTTGCTCTTTGCTTTGAGAGACTTCTACACTTAACGCTCCACAGCAATCCTCTACTAATTTGCAAATCTCTGTCACCGCAGCGGAGGATAGAATGTCCATGACGGCGCTTATCCGTTGATGCAAAACACTCGACTCAGACATTTTAAGCCCTTGGTTTTGTGAAACCGGTCACAACTACTGTAGAACTACTATGAAGATGAAAAACCTTTACAAAAATGTGTTTTTACCCAGCTTGTTCAATAAATAGTAATATTGGTAAGAATATATGGCTTATTGTCAACACTTCGCCATCTTCGATAACTGTGACCTTCCTTGCGAGCGCATCCGGTTAGAGTTAAGATAGATAAAGCGCCACCTACCGCGTGGAGACTAGAAGGCGCATTACTCAGATAAATATTTGAGTACTTAACGTTGTATTTGTAGAATTATCTTACGGTAGGAATTATTCATATAGTTTGCAGAATCGCTGTTTAATATTGAGTAAATCATGGCTTGTATTATGGTTATTGGTTATCATGTTATCAACTTGAATAAAGGATCTATCACTGGAGTAATCTTAACCTCAGACAAACTATGAGGTTGTATTAGTCTCAAGATCTGGTGCAAAGCAAAATGCAAAAGTCATGCAGAAGCATATACAAAACTTCTGACAGTTATCAACTTTTGTTGATAGTATTATATATATATATTAATTATACATATATATATATATTAATCCTGCAGGATTCCTGCAGGTACCTACACAATTCGTTCACAGAGGCCCAAATTCCTGTAAGATTCCTGTGGAACTTTTTAGTAAAGGATTTGTTTTCTTTCCTTGTTTTTCCCAGTTAACCATCCTCATATTCATTCATCCTAACATCCATTCATCATTCATCTTAATATCCATATATCATTCATCCTGCAATATCCTTTCATGATTCAAACTGCAATAATAAAATGGCACCAGACCATTCAACATGATAGCCTCAACTCAAACCAGCAACAGTTACAGTGGGGGAAAAAAAGTATTTAGTCAGCCACCAATTGTGCAAGTTCTCCCACTTAAAAAGATGAGAGAGGCCTGTAATTTTCATCATAGGTACACTTCAACTATGACAGACAAAATTAGAAAAAAAATCCAGAAAATCACATTATAGGATTTTTTATGAATTTATTTTCAAATTATGGTGGAAAATAAGTATTTGGTCAATAACAAAAGTTTATCTCAATACTTTGTTATATACCCTTTGTTGGCAATGACAGAGGTCACGTTTTCTGTAAGTCTTCACAAGGTTTCCACACACTGTTGCTGGTATTTTGGCCCATTCCTCCATGCAGATATCCTCTAGAGCAATGATGTTATGGGGCTGTTGGACTTTCAACTCCCTCCAAAGATTTTCTATGGGGTTGAGATCTGGAGACTGGCTAGGCCACTCCAGGACCATGAAATGCTTCTTACGAAGCCACTACTTCGTTGCCCGGGCGGTGTGTTTGGGATCATTGTCATGCTGAAAGACCCAGCCACGTTTCATCTTCAATGCCCTTGCTGATGGAAGGAGGTTTTCACTCAAAATCTCACGATACATGGCCCCATTCATTCTTTCCTTTACACGGATCAGTCGTCCTGGTCCCTTTGCAGAAAAACAGCCCCAAAGCATGATGTTTCCACCCCCATGCTTCACAGCAAGTATGGTGTTCTTTGGATGCAACTCAGCATTCTTTGTCCTCCAAACACGACGAGTTGAGTTTTTACCAAAAATATCTATTTTGGTTTCATCTGACCATATGACATTCTCCCAATCTTCTTCTGGATCATCCAAATGCTCTCTAGTAAACTTCAGACGGGCCTGGACATGTACTGGCTTAAGCAGGGGGACACGTCTGGCACTGCAGGATTTGAGTCCCTGGCGGCGTAGTGTGTTACTGATGGTAGGCTTTGTTATACTTTGGTCCCAGCTCTCTGCAGGTCATTAACTAGGTCCCCCCGCGTGGTTCTGGGATTTTTGCTCACCGTTCTTGTGATCATTTTGACCCCACGGGGTGAGATCTTGCGTGGAGCCGCAGATCGAGGGAGATTATCAGTGGTCTTGTATGTCTTCCATTTCCTAATAATTGCTCCCACAGTTGATTTCTTCAAACCAAGCTGCTTACCTATTGCAGATTCAGTCTTCCCAGCCTGGTGCAGGTCTACAATTTTGTTTCTGGTGTCCTTTGACAGCTCTTTGGTCTTGGCCATAGTGGAGTTTGGAGTGTGACTGTTTGAGGTTGTGGACAGGTGTTGCGACGCAATAGGACTCGACAGCAGCCCAACATTAGATCCCAGCCCACCCATCATTTAAGAAACACAGATACAAACCCAGCAACACAGCTATTAAAACTCTCAGCTGCTGTGTCTTTGGTGAAACCTTTGCTCTAAAATCTGACCTGCAGATGCATGTGACTCTCGCCAAGAAGAAACCCAGTGAATGCCAATTCTGCAAAAATTTCTACAACTCTACCTGCAAGCTGAAGGCCCATGTCAGACTGTGTCATGGTGGGAAAACCAGCACCTACCCCTTTTTTTGACAAGACCTTCAAACTTGAAGGAGTTCTGTCCAAGCACATGATGATTCACACAGGAGATAAACGATTTAGCTGTGGTGACTGCGAGAAAAGCTTTAATCGCAGGGGGAACCTAACTCAACATAGGGGAGAAATCATTTAGATGTGCTGACTGTGGGAAAAGCTTCAGTCGCAAGAGGAACCTAACCAAACTTGTTTGGACTCAGACAGGAGAGAAACCATTTAGCTGTGGTGACTGCGGGAAGAGCTTCAATCGCAAGCAGTTCCTAAACATGCATAAATTGGCGTTATGGCTGGAAAATGCCATTGGGCCTGTTTTTATGAGGAAATTGCAAACTAAAGTGCGTTTTACATTAGCGCCGCCTAAACACCAGCCCAATATAGAGCCCTATGTGATAAAACAAGCAATGTATAGTGTAGAGAATCATTGTAGCATCTAAACAGCTGTGAAATATAATTTCAAAAACCAAAAATATTGTATTTTCAGCTGTTTTGAAGCTGGTGTACAAAACCGAAAGTAAAAGACGCAATAAACTAAACTTAAGAACGGAAGCAGAGAAATAGTGCACATAGAACAGATCTACCACTTTTTAGACTTGCTTTCAATGAGAATGACACATTTATAACTAACATTTCTATGTGAATTTGGTCAGGTCAATAAAAAGTTAAATATTGCTGCTTTCATTTTTCCCCCATAGGTATGGCATAGGTATTTAGGGCTCCCGAGTGGCGCAGCCGTCCAAGTCACGGCATCTTAGTGCTCGAGGCGTCGTTACAGACCCTGCTTCAATTTCAGGCTGTATCACAACCGGCCGTGATTGGGAATCCCATAGGGCGGCTCATAATTGGCCCAGCGTTGTTAGGGTTTGGCTGGGGTAGGCCGTCATTGTAAATAAGAATTAGTTCTTAACTGACTTGGCCTAGTTAAATAAAGGTTACATTTAAAAAATGAAAATGGCACCATTCTCCATGCACGGTTATTTATAAACTGATAAGGAATATTGATAAGAGCATATACCTTATTACTGCGGAAAACACATGTGAAGCAAACTCAGATACAAATCAACGTGAATGGTATTTTTGCCTTTTTCCCACTGAAGTATGGAATGCTGTCTTTATGAAGAATTGTAATTGTATGCTTATAACTTGCAGGATTGCAGATAATGTACACTATTTTCCCTATTATAATTATATTGTACAATACTTCAAACATTACCATTGAAGAACTGAATGTGTCAACTTTTAGAATGAACCATAGTATTTGTTTTTTTGTTGCGTAAAGGCTCTGCAACCATATTTTTCCTTTTTAGTAACCTAGGATTCATAAATACTTCCCTTTAACATAAATAATGTGCAATATCAGTGTGGTTTTAAATCTACCCTTGGGTTCTGAAACTGAGATCAATATGCCTGTCTTTCATTGATCTCCATATTCTGAAAGCAGTCTCTTCCTTCTGTTCAGGAGTATTTCTCATTCATTTTGACCCAATGCTGCTCGTTCATGATATTGATTGAATCTTCTGTGAAGTAAACCACCAAGTCAGCCTTCTTCCACCTCACAAACATTTCACGACTGAGACCCTCTCTTACTGACCCCACTGCTGAAACCCTCATTCACGCCCTTGTTGTATCCGGCCTGGACTACTGCAACGCCATTCTCTACCGACTCCCCGCCAAAGCACTGGACAGACTTCAACACATTCAAAACACAGCCGCACAAGTCCTCTCACACACCAGACCTTGACCACAACTCTCATAAAACTTCACTGGCTCACCGTTCACCACAAGGTTATCTTCAAACTGCTCTTGCTTGCATACGAAGCGTTCAATGGACACATACCTCACTGACCTCCTGCACTCATACACTCCCACCCGTTCACTGCGCTCCTCTGACACTGGCCTCCCCACCAACCCTCGCACCAGATTTCGCTCCATGGGAGACCGACCATGCTTTTAGTAGTGCAGCCCCCAATTCTGGAACACCCTCTCCATCTCAGAACCTCACAATCCATACACACATTCAAGTCCACACTAAAGAGAGACCTTCACACAGGCATGTCTTAGCTTTTATCTTCTGTCTAGTTCACTTAAATGGTTAGTCTGTCCTGATGTTTTGTGTACTTTTATGTACTTGCTTATTTTAATTTGATTTTATAGCTCTTTTTTTAATGTGCTGATTATCTTGCTATGGACTCTATTCAGTCCCTGTCGCTGAAGCGTTACAGATTGTATGACAGGCATTTTGAAGGTAATTTCCGATTAGCCGACATATGCATTGTTTACCCTTAATGCAGTTTCCGCTAATGTGGGGACATTGAAATTTAAAAGGTAATCACGCTGTAAAGCTGAACTTCCGTAATACGGACCAAATAGAGCCTTATTTAAAGTGACTTTGGGTCTCTTGAAAAGCGCTTAAAATGCAAAGGATTAGTATTATGTAATGATTTACTGTCGACTCCTGTTAAGTGCATTTTATATAAGTGCAAACTCTGGGCTCTATTGAATCCGTATCACGGAAGTTCAGCGTTACAGTGTGATTGAAATGTGAAGGCAATGTTAGCGGAGACTGCGATTACTATATGTCGGCTCAACCTTTTACATTTTATATTGTTAAATCTGTGAGGCTTCAGCGATACAGATGAATAAAACCCTCTGTGCCAAGTGCGTTACACAGTTTTCCCAGTCCCAATTCAACTACATTCTTTGTAATTATTTATATCTGCATTCTCTGGTTTAGCACACACTGTCACTTCAGTCCCAAACCAGTTGTTCTGGAAGAAATGATCATTCTAGATCACCTTATGACTTATTATAACTGTTTCCTACGTGTAGTTAGTTATATAGTTCCATTATCTCTGGTCTATACCTTATAGTGCATGGGGACCAGAGGAGGCTGGTGGGAGGAGCTATAGGAAGCTGTCTCATTGTAATGGCTGGAATGGAATCAATGGAATGGTATCAAACACAAACATGGAAACCACATTTTTGACTCTGTTCCATTTCTTCCATTCCAGCCATTACAATGAGCCCGTCCTCCTCTGCTGTTTCTGGTCTCACCACCTGCTGATACAAACAGAAAAATAACACAATCGGGAAGTGAAACTGCCAGTTATAGAAGATGACCATACAACATAATCAACTTAAAAACTGTGAACAATAGTAACTGTATTTGAAGTATTACAAATAACCAAAGGCATACAGTATATTATTCACCCAAGAACCGGGTCTCCACTTACAGGTGGAAGTTACAAAATGTGCCTCTCACACACAAGGCACAGTCATGTTTCTGGTGGGCTACACAATGAACCATACAAGTTCTGATCTCAGTGTAAAGATTGTTTCACAGAATGGAAAATGACAGGTTATGTAGAATATGCCCTGATTATAGCCTTTAATGGGGAGCGGGCCTCAGATCTCCCAAAGTAAAGGTCAATCAAGTGTGTCCTCAGGTGAGCCTGTAGGCTTTAGGATTTTGGCTTTGTTTTGAAGCAATCATTTGACTTGTATGGTTCCTCCTCTGATGACTATTCAATGCACTTCTGGCACTAAAGCATTTTTTACAGAAAACGTGGAAGATTCCTCCCCTGTGTGAATGTCTCATACGCAGTGTCAAATGAAAGGCAGTTGTGAAAGATTTGCCAGTCATGGTATTAATGTGGTTCCTCCCCTCCGTCTCCCCAGACGATTCAGATTGGAAGGAGTGAAAGATATATAGAAATATAGTTTATCACTAATGTGATTACCTCCAGTGCTAAAAGACCTGCCACTAAAGTGACAATGAAAGGATTTATCTCATGTGAATCCTCTTATGCCTCGTCAGACTGGGGCTCCACTCCTGCTTACAATGCTGCTGCTCAGGGGAAAGCCCCTCTTCAGAGACAGTGAACGGCGTGAAACCTGAAGGAGAAAGGGTAAGTTAGAACTTACACGGTGATGAGACAGACGTTGATGGACTATCTGACATAAGCTCATGGGGTCTAGGATAGGATATGTTCAGGAATTGGCATCTTACCTGTACTGTACCCAAACAGAGCAATCATTTTACCATCAGCCGCAATCTGACTCGACTGATAATAATGGAAGGGGCATTGCTCAATACTGGTCTAAACACCACTAATGGTCCATTTAAAAAAAGCAAAGGTAGTACAATGAGAGACTTTGTCTTCAGAGGTTGTATATCATTTCAATTGGTTATTCTATTTACAATTAAAACGATTCATATTGACTCGATTTGTGATGATAATCATGATAGATATTCACTAGATTTGAGACTTTTTTTTTGTTTATTTCGCTATATGAAACCAGGATGGATTGAAGAGTTAGAATATTAGACACCAAACCCTGATCAGACCAGTGGCCTGCAGTTGAAGGGCTGTAGTGCAGACGGACCACAAACGCCTGCCAGCTGCGGGCCGGCAACTGTATGTCGGAGGCGGCACTAGTAAAGTGCATTAGCTGATGGAATAAAACGGCTCTCATCATTAGCCATTGACAACATGGTGCTATTTAGCCGCAAGCAGCAGATTTTTAACCAACATTTACATGGCGAAACGTTCTTCATTCTCGACTTGGAAGTTTTACAAGACATTTATTAGTGTCTTTTAAACTGCCATTGCTAGTTGCAGGTAGAACGTTTGAATTTAGAAAATGCTCCGTTATTAAATAAAATACATTTTTGCTCCGTTAAATAATCCAACAATGTATAGGCTTACAGCCATTTTAGAGTGTATTTGTCTTCTCTCATTGATCATTGAAAAGCAACGCTTGATTTCTGAGTGGCGCACATGAAGTGCAGCCAATGTTCCCTCCAGATTCTTTCAGCGCTGAGCAAATTTCAGGTCTGCTGAGTGCAAACTTGAACCTTGTGAAAATTGAGCATTTACTGTGGACACTGAGGCTGTATCTGCTTTAAGTTACAGTTTTAACAGTGGTCAAGTAGGCTGCTGTGGCTATTTGATCATAATGTAGGCCTACCAGAGTGGTCTACCATCAAAAACAATGGAGAAAATGCATCCCATAACATTTTAATATGGAAATAGCTGTTCTATCATTCAGGCTACGGTAGGAGACAATGTGTGGTGTTCAATGTAGGCCTACATTCTATTGAAAAAAACATGCAGGGCTTGACATTAACCTGTTTCTCCACTTGTCCTTCAGACAAGGAGGTGACTTAAAATGTTGTTGTGTTGTTTGATGCAAGAAACCACTTTACAAAGTAAAATGCATCATTTTTTCCATACCATTATTACAGAGAATCAGACAAATGATGCGCCCCTCTGCCTGTTGACTGCTTAGCTTATTCAAGCCTGTCTCAAAATGTAACACTGCCCCTATAAGACAAAAAAAAAGCTCTTTACTTTACTTTTAAAAGATTGCTAGAAATGCACACATTTTGTGCTCTTGTAGGAAACAATCACTCCCCCATTACTGACTACAAATGATCTATAACTGGGCTAATAACTCACTAACTGGGAAACGTGGCTGCAAACGTGGCTACATGTAGCTCTCACTTTGATCTCAAAACAACAGCATCTACTCACAACCGCTCATGCTGTAAACACAGTCCAGTTCAAAGTGAATGGCACAGATCTATATATGGTAATGGTCTATTTGCATATAGGACTACTGCAGCTCTGGCTGGTTATGGCGCATCGGTCTGTGTAGAGTTTGAATAGAATCCTACTCCGATGCGTTCTGCCTACAACAAAATGTATTGCATAGTTTGTTTTGAAAACTGAGTCTTGCATAGATCATTTTGTTTCGGGGAATTCACATGCAATCGGAGTTATTGGGAGTTTGGAGTTCCGACTGGGGAATTTCACTTCAACAACCCTCCAAGTCGTAATTACAAGTGTGAAACTCTGAGAAAATGTTGTTTCCTGAGTTGGTGATGTTTCGCCACTGGCCTTTCACCTTTTCAACCTAAAGATGACAACAACTCAGTTTTGGACAATCACAAACGTATTTATCAATGTGGATAATGTAGCTAGTTTGACCATATTGCTAAAACACAATTTTGCAAACTAGGCTGGTTTTATCAAAATACTTAACACAATTCACAAAACCACACACCTAAACTGCAAAATACCTCATATATCCTGCAAAATGAAGCACTGCAACCAAAACTACATATAGCATTATCAAAATCAAATGGCACACACTTCATTCATATTACCAGATTTTTGTCTAACCAACTACACACTGTTGGGCATAATGAAAAGCACTCTCATCTTTAGTATGCTTTGCCATAATACTAAAATAGTTTCAATTGTAGAAAATCCTTCAGATGAACAGAAATATTTGCAGATACACACACATGCTGTTAAAACATTTAATTTTTTATTTTTCACCAAACAAGTCAGTGCAACATATGCACAGCAGATATATTTGCATTGGACTGAACCAAAATATGATCACAAAAAAACAGTAAACTGAAAAAGAAAAGGCAAGAAAAATAACAAGGCAGCATCTTGCCGCCAGAGCTGGTTCTGGCCACAACGCCTCGTCCACATCACAGGCAATATCTTCCCTTGCCAGACATCGAGGGAAGAAGCGCCTTGAGTGCCTTATCCATCCCTGAATCGCACCCACATCAATCTCATCACATGCCTCTTCCATAGCCTGCACAAGAGGCCTGCGCACAAAGGGTTGCTGGTCGTATACCTTCCACCGCCATGCCGAAAATAACTCTTCTATGGGGTTCAGAAATGGTGAGTATGGTGGGAGGTATTGCACGAGAAATGGTGGGTGGTCAGCAAACCAGTTTTGGACTGGGGCTGCACGATGAAAGCTCACGTTGTCCCATACTACAACATACCGGGTTCTTTGATGGTCTGCATCATTCATACGCTCTGGTGGTATGAGAATGTTGTGGTGTCTGTCCAGAAATGTGAGAATATGGGCTGTGTTGTATGGTCCAAGGTTGGCATGACGGTGGAGGACACCATGCGTATTGGAGATGGCAGCACACATTGTGATGTTCCCACCACGTCGGCCAGGAACATCTATAATGGCTCTGTGGCCAATGACGTTTCTCCCCCTTCTTCTGGTCTCTGCTAGGTTGAACCCAGCCTCATCTATAAAGATGAACTCATGTGGGATTGCATGAGAATCCATTTCCAGTACTCCCTGTAAACAAAGAACAAAAGCAGTCAATATGGTGTTATCCAGTACACTGGGAAACAATGTTGCGTGTTGTGTACTGCAGTCAATATTGTACTTACATCCACATATGCTCGTCTGACCTCTTTGTTTCTTTGAGAGTTTCTCTCAAACGGCACCTTATAAAGTTGTTTCATTCTGATTTGGTTTCGCTTGAGAATGCGAGCCAATGTGGACAGACTGACTCGTTGAATGTTGTTGAATATGGTGTTGTCTTGGATGATGTGACTTTGAATTTCTCGTAATCTGATTTCATTATTTTCCAAAACCAAGTTTACAATGGCAGCTTCCTGTACCCCGGTGAACATTTGGCCCCTTCCTCCACCATGGTTGTGTCTCTCAGTCCTTTAGAAAAACAAAAAAACTAAAATATAGGGCTTGGGCAATGCAGCCTAAAGATATTTCCCCCACAGTAGAGTAAATTCTACAGGAAATTTGTGCAGTTAGTGTATGACATCAGCCATTCATGAAGTAAACAGGTGTCACCCAACTGATACACTATGACATGGGGTGTACTATATAGTGTGAAAGAAATGTTGGTTACATACCTGTACTCCAGTCTAAATGTCCAGATGACATAGGCAACAGTAAAACGGCTCAAGTTGGGCTGCACTCTCTGTCCAGCCTCTCACATTGTCAGCCCATGGTTGATGACATGATCAACTAAGGGTGCTCTGATTTCATTTGAAAGTTGTTGTCTTCTTTGGCCATGAACTCCTTTACCAGCTCTACCCCTACCTCTCACTCTTCCTCCCCCTCTTATTCTCAACCTTCCTCTTCCTCTCTCTGTAACGGCTTCCATTGTTGTTGTAAAACAAAAGGTGCTCACCTGTGGTCTTCTCATAGTGCTTACTTCCTGATTGAAGTGGTAATATTTAACCATTGAGGTGTTTGGCCAGGTGGCACATGTATTGGCCAATTAGCTCATGTAGTGTCATTTGGAATGGCTGTGTTTTGAAATGGCAAACATGTGACTTTATGTCAGAATGTTGTGTCTTATGCAGAGAACCGTGTGCAGTGCATTTAAAAAGTGCCATTTTGAATTGCAAAATGTGTGTAAAGCAGAAAATGTGTTTAGACTTTTGGAGACTTGAGAAGAGGTTTTGCTCTCTGTGTGTCAGTTTAAATAATTGTGCTGTGCATGTCATTTTAGTGTGTTAGCAATTGGAAAAAACTGTATTGGCAACATTTGCTAGCTTATCTAGCTAGCTAAAATCGCATTGGTTGAAGAATTGTACTGACTTCAAAATGACCTGAAAACAATTATGTTTGACTTACGACCTCTTTATTGTGAAGTTTTCTCTGAAGAGCATGTAAATGCCAAGCAACAGCCACCTGGCCAAACAGCCTGGAGAGGGTGAGGGCCAATCAGTGTGCCTTATTGGCCACACAGTGATGCACTTCCTGGTTGCCATGGATATGTGTATCTCTGACCTCTCCTTGATCTTTGCACTTTGACCTATTTGCCAGATAGCCACTCTCTAACACACAACCAGACAATTCAAACCAAGCGAGGACATGGAACAAAAGCTCTATGGAACATTCCCACGCATATTGTAACAATCACAGATTCAGCACTGTCATCTGTGCAGGATAAAGGACAAAAGCAATCCAGTGACTCGCCAAAGTGTGTCTGGACTCAGAGCATAGGACTGGGTGATGTTCCGATTGCATAATTGGGGCAATGCAGGAGAGAGACACAGAAATAAAATATCTTCAGGCAACTAATGGAAAATGCCACACTAGCAACACTCCTCAATGACTGTCCTCTGGGTCATGTCTAGAAATGATGCAGCTAATGGCAAAGTGATGTCAAAAGTTGCGTGTTTGAGTCACGTCAGGGAGATTTTTTTTCATTTTGACTCGATCCCTAAATTCTCCTAACCTGTCACTTCTGACACTAGCGGCATCCCATCTAGCCAAAGCCTGTCCTATGGGCTGGAGTCCTCAACTAGGGTGTGAAGGGCATATAAACACTGTTCGCCCCTGCACATGTATTATTGTTTGTGTTTCGTTTATAAGACGAAGCCGAATAGCATCATGGTAAAAAAAATAAAAATATTCGCAATACATAGGCTACTCTACTGTTCTATCGCGCAAGCAATTATGTGCACTGATTTCCAAGGAGGGGAAAAAGTGTTCGCTGTTTGAAGTAATATCTTTGTTGTTGTAATATCTCAAAATGACGGAGCAGTATTACCATTACTGATTCCAGCTTTAAGTTTCCCAGTGCCATCATGATCCCTCTCAAAACGTATTCCTTCCCAACCTTCAATCTTTCTCTCTCTCTCTCTCTGTCTAAATTGAAGGGCTTTATTGGCATGGGAAACATATGTAATATTGCCAAAGCAAGTTAAGTACATAATAAATCAAAGTTTATTATCTCTCTCTCTCTGTCTCTCTCTTGCGCTCTGTAACTCGTGGCACTACCTCTCCTTGCCACTTGGGGCCGCAATGGTAGAAGACATGGAAATGGTAGAAGACAGCACATACAGTGTGGATATGAAACTAGTACACAGTGGTAGAAAAAGAGCCAAATTGTCATACTTGAGTAAAAGTAAAGATACCTTCATAGAAAATGACTCAAGTAAAAGTGAAAGTCACCAAGTAAAATACTACTTGAGTAAAAGTCTAAAAGTATTTGGTTTTAAATATACTTAAGTATCAAAAGTACATCTCATTGCTTAAATATACTTAAGTACAAAAGTAAAAGTATACATTGTTTCAAATTCCTTATATTAAGCAAACCAGACGGCACTATTTTCTTGTTTTTTTATTTACGGATAGCCAGGGGCACATTCCAACACCCGGACATAATTTACAAACGAAGCATGTGATGTTTAGTTAGTCTGCCTGACCAGAGGCAGTAAGAATGACAAGTGATGTTTTTTTCTTGATAAGTGTGTGGATTTGACCATTTCCTTTCCTGCTAAGCCTTCAAAATGTAAGTATTTTGGGGTGTCAGGGAAAATTACATACTTTTCTTTAGGGATGCAGTGAAGTAAAAGTAAAAGTAGTCAAAAATAGAAATAAAGTTAAGTACAGATACCCACTAAAACCTACTTTAATAGTACTTTAAAGTATTTTTACTTAAGTACTTTACACCACTGCTAATACACTTCTTCACACCACAGTCACACACACATCATTTATTAACTTCATGATTGTTCTCATGTACTTATAATGGAGTAAGTATTTTCCAAGGCACCCAAGCCACTCCAGAGTGTGCATCCTGACACAAAGCACTTCTCTATTTAACTAACTTTGCTCACCCTGCTGTCGGACTGTGTGACTGAGAGGACAGCAATAATGAAAGCAGGAAGTTTGGGGAAGTGTGTTAACACTGCCTTTGAAAAGCTGCCATTGACAGAGGCAGAGAGGTAAGTTCCAAATGGCATGGTGATTTTTGGTATGCAACCAAAGTGAATTAGCGCCTCCTGTCTGACAGCTCTCCATTGGCTGAGGGTTCTCCCGAGTGAAGTGGAATGGCGGGTACATCCCCCGGGAGGCCACTGGTCGAGCTCTGTTTCTTCTGGAGAGAGAGAGAGACACTGGTCTAGCTTTATTTCTTCTGGCGAGAGAGAGGGAGCCACTGGTCTAGCTTTGTTTCTTCTGGAGAGAGAGGGAGCCACTGGTCAAGCTCTGTTTCTTCGGTCGAGAGAGAGGGAGCCACTGGTCTAGCTTTGTTTCTTCTGGAGAGAGAGGGAGCCACTGGTCTAGCTTTGTTTCTTCTGGAGAGAGAGAGGGAGCCACTGGTCTAGCTCTGTTTCTTCTGGAGAGAGAGGGAGCCACTGGTCTAGCTCTGTTTCTTCTGGAGAGAGAGAGGGAGCCACTGGTCTAGCTCTGTTTCTTCTGGAGAGAGAGAGGGAGCCACTGGTCTAGCTCTGTTTCTTCTGGAGAGAGAGAGGGAGCCACTGGTCTAGCTCTGTTTCTTCTGGAGAGAGAGAGAGAGACACTGGTCTAGCTTTATTTCTTCTGGCGAGAGAGAGGGAGCCACTGGTCTAGCTTTGTTTCTTCTGGAGAGAGAGGGAGCCACTGGTCAAGCTCTGTTTCTTCTGGAGAGAGAGAGAGACACTGGTCTAGCTTTGTTTCTTCGGTCGAGAGAGAGGGAGCCACTGGTCTAGCTTTGTTTCTACTGGAGAGAGAGAGGGAGCCACTGGTCTAGCTCTGTTTCTTCTGGAGAGAGAGGGAGCCACTGGTCTAGCTCTGTTTCTTCTGGAGAGAGAGGGAGCCACTGGTCTAGCTTTGTTTCTTCTGGAGAGAGAGGGAGTCACTGGTCTAGCTTTGTTTCTTCTGGAGAGAGAGAGGGAGCCACTGGTCTAGCTTTGTTTCTTCTGGAGAGAGAGGGAGCCACTGGTTTAGCTCTGTTTCTTCTGGAGAGAGAGGGAGCCACTGGTCTAGCTTTGTTTCTTCTGGAGAGAGAGAGGGAGCCACTGGTCTAGCTTTGTTTCTTCTGGAGAGAGAGAGGGAGCCACTGGTCTAGCTTTGTTTCTTCTGGAGAGAGAGAGGGAGCCACTGGTCTAGCTTTGTTTCTTCTGGAGAGAGAGAGGGAGCCACTGGTCTAGCTTTGTTTCTTCTGGAGTGAGAGATAGACACTGGTTTAGCTCTGTTTCTTCTGGAGAGAGAGGGAGCCACTGGTTTAGCTCTGTTTCTTCTGGAGAGAGAGAGATACACTGGTCTAGCTCTGTTTCTTCTGGAGAGAGAGAGATACACTGGTCTAGCTCTGTTTCTTCTGGAGAGAGAGAGATAGACACTGGTCTAGCTCTGTTTCTTCTGGAGAGAGAGGGAGCCACTGTTTACTCAGGCAGCCCAATTCTGATATTATTTCAACTAATTGGTCTTTTGAACAATCACATCAAAATTCTCATTACTTGGGAATTGAAATCACAACCTCTCGGTTGCTAGCAACCTGCATTTCCTGTTATGCCACTGGATCTGTGGGTATGATAAAAAAAAATCAGTTTATAACCAATAGACACTCTGTCATTTGTCCCTGTAGGGCACATATGTCAGAGTCAAGGCCCGCGGGCCACATCCGGCCCGCAAGAAGGTTTTTTACGGCCCCTGGGATGATCTTGATTTATTATTAGAACCGGCCCGCAGCAAGCCGGCAGCCCGCAGATCTTTTACACGCACCAATACTACATTTCCCACAATGCAAAGGTGACGCACCGAGCAGTAGGCTGCTTCATTTCAATATTTATTGGCACAGCAGTCGTCAGCATCACAGTAAAATTAACTTTCAGATACCCATCAAAAATGGCAAAACGGAAGGTGGATACTGAGAACCGGGGGTTTCAAACAAGGTGGGAGTCGGAGTATATGTTCACGAAGGTAGCTGGAAAACCTGTGTGTCTTCTGTGTGGAGAAAGTGTGGCGGTACTGAAAGAGTATAATCTGAGACGACATTATGAAACGAAACACGCGGACAAAAACAAGAATATGGACATGGAACAAAGGCTACAAAAGGCAGAGGAATTAAAACGAGGCCTCAAATCTCGACAGGCTCTGTTCAAAAAAGCCAAATCACAAGGCCAGGCTGCTGTCAAGGCCAGTTTTATTTTGGCAGAAGAGATCGCTAAATCAGCCCGGCCATTTACGGAGGGGGATTTCATCAAAAACTGCATGATTAAAGTTTGTGACGAAGTTTGCCCAGAAAAAAGGCAACTCTTTTTAAATGTGAGTCTGAGCAGAAACACCATTGCCGAGAGAGTAGACCAGTTGTCCATCAATCTAAAAGAGCAGCTTGTGAAAAAGGGAAAAGATTTTATTGCATATTCCTTGGCTGTGGATGAGAGCACCGACATTTCTGACATTGCCCAGTTGTCAATTTTCATCCGCGGAGTGGACTCCAGCCTAAGCGTGACAGAGGAGTTTTTGGCTTTACGTCCTATGCATGGCACAACTACGGGGCATGATTTGTATGAAGAGGTGTCAAGATGTGTAAATGAGATGGAGCTGCCTTGGGAAAAACTCGTGGGTTTGACAACCGACGGAGCACCTGCGATGTGTGGACACAGGAGCGGACTGGTGGCGAAGATACGGGAAAAGATGCAAGAGGAAAACGCGACAGGTGAGCTGACAGCTTATCATTGTATCATACACCAGGAAGCGTTGTGCGGTAAAGCCTTGAAAATGGAGCATGTAATGAGCATCATCACGCGCACAGTTAACTTTATCAGAGCCAAAGGTTTGAATCACCGCCAGTTCAAGGCATTTCTGACGGAGTTAGAAACGGAGCATGGTGATTTGCCTTATCACACAGAGGTGCGATGGCTAAGCCAGGGAAAGGTGCTTCAAAGATGTTTCGAGCTTCGTGAGGAGATTTGTCTATTCTTGGACAGCAAAGGGAAAGACACAACACAACTCCGAGACGAAATGTTTCTGTGTGAAATGGCTTTTCTGTGTGACATTACGAGTCATCTGAATGCAATAAACTTGCAGCTGCAGGGTCGGGATCGTGTCATCTCTGATATGTACAGTACAGTGAAGGCATTTAAAACCAAACTGACTCTGTGGGAGACGCAGATGCGGAAAGAAAATTTGAGCCACTTTCCCAGCTGCCAGACCATGAAAGAGAAGCTCTCTACCAGTGCGTTCCCGAGCACACAGTTGGCTGATAAAATAGGTATGCTTACCACTGACTTTCGACGCCGATTTGCTGACTTTGAAGCACAAAAAAGCAGGTTGGAACTGCTCGGTAACCCATTTGCTGTTGACGTGGAAAGCTCACCACCAAACCTCCAAATGGAGTTGATTGACCTCCAATGCAATGATGCACTGAGGGAAAAATATGCGGCAGTGGGTGCTGCGGAGTTTGCCCGTTTCCTCCCCGGCACAATGCCCCAGCTGCGCATCCAGGCTGCTCAAACGTTGTCTATGTTTGGCAGCACATACCTGTGTGAACAACTGTTTTCTTTGATGAACCTGAACAAAACATCACACAGAAGTCGACTTACTGCTGAACACCTCCACTCAATTCTGAGGATTTCTTCAGCTCAGAGCCTTACCCCGAACATTGATGAACTTGTGGAAAAGATGGGACACCACCAAGTATCACCCTCAACCTCAAACAAGTGAACATTACTGTGCAATCACATATTTAGAGTTTTTACTCAGTTCAAGTTTAAAAGTTAAAATTTAATATTTGTTTTCACTGCATGTTACTTCTCCTTAAACAAAGTGTTGTTTTTGATTAATAGATTTTTGCACTTTATTTTTTTGTATTTCAATCCAATTATATTTTAAAAATATTTCAGTTGAGTGGATGATAGAAAATTGCTATTATTGTTTTTTCTTTGAAGTAAATTTAGCCCACTTTTGCTAAAATAGAAAATATAGTCTACTGATGGTGCCTTGAATACCGGTTTCTTTCATTTAATGTTCATGTTATGGGGATATTTATATAAAGGAAATTTGTCTTTTGTGTCTGTTGAAAATTAAAGATTACTGACAGAGCCATAAGAAAATATTGCTTTATTTATCTGATCATATTGTAATATATTTGTTAGGTTTTCAGTAGGTTCAATTAGGTTCACTAGACTATATGCGTCATTTAAAATTTTTTCAATGAACATTCGAACAGTCCGGCCCTCGTCTTGTAGCTGATTTTTTTATTTGGCCCTCCGTCCATTTGACATTGACACCCCTGCTGTAGGGGAACCCTTTTGGATTCTACACAGAACACTGTAATGAAGAACCCTCTGGTTCCGGTTAGAACCAATGACAGTTTCTACAGTTATACTCATAGGATACTTCAGATGTGCTTTAGGCACACTCTGTTAAAAATTACCAGTAATTTTACGGTAAGTTACCAGCTACTGTTAATTTTCCAGTAACTTAATGGCAGTTGGTCACTGGGAAATTCATGTTTAATTTTTCAATAACTTACTGTCAGCTGGTTGCCATGTAGTAATACAAAATTAGAAAAATTTCCAGGCAACGTACTCCAATTAGGTTACTGTGAAGTGCCAAGGAAGCTCTTAAATGTCATATGCTGTTACAACAATTGCAGAACCCACAGTGTTAAAAGAGGTGCTTAACTTCTGACAACATAACCATCAAGTATGCCCCCAAATATGATATTGAGCCCTACTGGTTCATTGCCCCTACCTACATTTCAAAGCAGATGATTGTACCTTTTAGTAAAAGTATTGGTTAGAAACATTTAGCATTATACTAGATTATCCACACATGTACCCTAAAATGAACAGACAAGTTCCATCAGTTCCTGTTTGTTCCTATCTTATGTGTACCTTTGACCTTTTTGTACCCCAGGGAACAACACTGTACCTTAACCGTGCTCTAATTTGGAGATTGTGTGGATGTATGTTCTTGGTAATAAAGTACCTGGTGGCACTGCTAACACATTAATGCCCTTCCACCCAAAAGCTTGCAAGTTCAAATCCCCAAAGCATCTATACACTCTTTACATCACATGTCCCGGAGCACTGCTATTGTTTTTATGTTGGTGTTGTCCGATAATCAGAAAATTATTTACTTGATTCAGGGCAACTTTTAGCAAAGTGCATAAATGTTTTTTTTTTGTGCCATGGAATCTGTGATGTTGTCTGTTCTGCCACAGATCTGGAGGTGTAGCAGGAAATTTGGTTCATTACTATGCAAGTGTAACAGTAGTGCTTCCGTCCCTCTCTTCACCTCAAACCTGGGACCCTCTGCACACATCAACAGTCACCCTCGAAGCATCGTTACCCATCGCGCCACAAAAGCCGCGGCCCTTGCAGAGCAAGGGGAACCACTACTTCAAGGTCTCAGAACAAGTGAAGTCACCGATTTGAAACGCTATTAGCGCGCACCACCGCTAACTAGCTAGCCATTTCACATCGGTTACATGAGGGGTTTTGGGTTCAAATCCCAAGTGAGGTATAGACTAGTAATCAGCATTCAGCAGCATACTGTCATTTTACAGCAATAACACCTTAATTCAGCTGTAAAAAAAACTGTAACTTGTTGTTGTTCACCTTACTTTCACTGCAACCAGTTGTACCGTAAAATTACAGGAACTTTAACAGTGTAGCATTTCATGGCATAAACAGGAAACACAGTGAAGGAAAGAACAGGATGGTTCTTCACCACCATCACAGCAGTAAAGAACCCTTCCTGATATTATTTTTTTTTTACACTTATCACCCTCACCCCTGACAAAGTACCCTTTTGTTTGATTGTTTTGTATATGCTGGTCCAGCATGGTCTAGCTCAGGGATGGGAAACTCCAGTCCTTAGGGGGCCTGATTGGTGTCACACTTTTTCCCCAGCCACAATTAATCCACCTTATTCCAATAATCAACTAATCAGTTTAGATTTAAATTAGTTTAATCAGCTGTGTTTGCTAGGGATGGGGAAAAGGTGTGACACCACTCCGGCCACCTGAGGACTGGGGTTGTGCATCCCTGGTCTAGCTGGTCAAGCTGGTCTGCAAAACCACACCCATTATTATCATATTTCCCAGCATGGTCTATTGCAGTTTGATTTTTAGAATTGTTTGTTTCAACATCTGTGTTTTTTGCACGTACATTGATTGATTCATGAATCAATTCATTTATCTTATGCTACACGAAGATAATTAAATTTTACTAAGCTAATCCAAATCTCTGAGTTGGACTTATTGCACCCATTACTGAAAGGGTTGTTCCAGTGGAGATGGCTTAGCTCGTCTCATTAATCTATTTTTACACTGGCAGTCATTCTGAATGCAGATTGTGGGTGAAGATACAGTTCCAACTGTTGGCTATCTCCATTCAGGCTGGATTCCAATAGAAATTAGATATCACTTTGCAAGCCAGCATAAGGTGACTTGATGCTGGTCCTGTGGGTAACTAATTTACGCAGGTCACCAGCACAAATGCAGCAAAGACTGGTCACCATAAAAAACTAAATGAAGGCTGGTCTATGCTGTTTATTTAATCAGGGTTGACCAAGCTACACGAAGGATACTATGGGGATGGGCCACTCAGACCGCAGGCTGCTGGTTGGGAAGCATCTCTCTCTCCCCGGGCAGTTGATGTAGAAATCTGAAGACAGGACGGAGAGCTAGACAGACTATCTGCCTGGCAGGGGAACATCTGGCTCTAAGTCAGTAAGCCATGAAACATTCATATCTGAATGGCTTCTGGAAATTACGGTTATCTCTTCACATATTAAGGGACAATGAAGAGAAGCACAGTCCGTGTTTATAAGCAGAATGTAGCTTCATTTTAGAAAAAAAATGTAATTTGAGAACAAGGACATTTTGAAAATGACAGGAAAAACGATTGCCACTGTCACACCATTATTCCTTTCTCCAGTGTGGTGCCGATTTGTAATCTTGTACAGGCCTCTGTATTGTGTTCACAATGGATTCTGTCCTTGTCCTAGTTAGCTGCTCACTTTCTAAAGGACCTGGGGAGAAAGAATATCGATTTCTAAGCATGATGGGAGAAAAGCCTCCATGGTTCCCTGGCTGGCCTGAGATGTAATTTGAGCTCAGATGTATTTTTCCACCGAATGACTTTCAGAAAACAGCCAAGATGCCATTTATCTGATTACCACCAACCCAGTTCCAGGAAAGCTATACATAATTAACACTAGAAGCATATTACCTAAAATGGATCAATTGAAAGTGTGGGTTCACAGCTCCAATCCAGATGTGTTGGTCATTGCTGAGATGTAGTTAAGGAAGAGTGTTTTGAATACTGATGTTAACCTTTCCGGCAAGACAGATCTTCCAAAAGGTGGGGGAGTGCCAATATTTTTTTTTACCAAGGATCACCTTAAATGCTTGGTTGTCTCCACCAAGTCTGTCCCTAAACAACTTGATTTGCTGGTTTTAAGCATTAAGCTTTCAAATAGCTCTTTGTTGACTGTTGCTGGGTGCTATCGTCCTCCATCAGCACCGGCCTGTACCCTTCCCTGCCCTAAACTCTCTCCTGGCCCTTTACACTAAGTCTGAATTTGTCCTGCTTGGTGACCTGAACTGTGACATGCTTAAAAATCCTAAAGCAATGGGACTCCTTAAATCTTTCTCAGATTATTACCAATCTCACAAGGTATGACTCCAGACACCCAGAAAAGGCTACTCTCCTCGATGTTATCCTCACAAATAATCATGATATGTATCAGTCTGGTGTTTTCTGTAATGACCTTAATGATCACTGTTTTACAGCCTTTGTTCATAACGGCTACTCAGTGAAACGACCTGTCCTGATTTGTCATAGACGCTTGCTAATTAACTTTAATGAGCAAGCCTTCCTTCATGAACTGTCCTCTATAAAATGGTATGGAAACAGCTTGACTTACTTTGTATAAATATTTACTTTGTGTCTGTCGAAGACGCGTGGACCTTCTTTTTTTATATTTTCAGTTGTATTGTTAACAAACACGCCCCCACAAAGAAAATTAGAATTAAAAACAGGTTCAGCCCCTGGTTCGACCGTGATCTTGCAGAGTTATCTGCAAGGTGGACTATACTATACTGTAGTATTTACTCAAGTGTTTTTGCAGCGATTACTGTAATATTATAGTGTTTTTGTTTTATTATCTTTGACATAGGCGCACAATTGGCCCAGCGTCGTTTGTCCGAGGTAGGCCATCATTGTAAATGAGAATTTGTTCTTAACTGACTTGCCTAGTTAAATAAAAAGACGTGGAGGCTTTCTCCTTCAGGGAACCTACTCGAGAAATGTAGGTAGGAAGGAAGGAAGGACTGGGGTCTGAACAGATAGTTCAGAGCTTCTGCTCTTTTCTTTAACCTGTAGTATACACAATATATGGTCTTTACTTGGCATATACATTTCTCACTTACGGTAGGCACAAATTGCGATATGGGGAGAGGAATGGGCAGGGTAAATGCAAATTCAAAACTATAGTATTTTCTCTAGTTAAAAAAGTGTAGTGTTTTTGCAGACTAGTGTTTTTGCAGACATTAGTATTTGCTATAGTGTTTTTTGTGGATAATACAGTAGTATTTGCTATGGTATTCTACAGTATGCTACAACATTCTAAAGTAAGTACTACACGTGATCGAGGGATAATACAGTATAGTATTCTACAGTACACAAGTGTTCGAGGGATAATACAGTATAGTATTCTACAGTATACTACAGTTTACTATAGCATTCTATAGTAAGTACTGTAATATTCTCCAGTAAACTGTAGTATTCTTTCATGTGGGTACCTTCCTGTCTCAGAGAGAAGAGAAAAAAAACTGTTTAACGTCAATGTGCTATATTTTCCAAAGATGTTATGAGCAGTTGTGCATTCTGATTAGGGTGTATGTCAGGTAAGATGCCTTTGTGTTGTAACATGCACGTACTATTGCATGCAAACAGCTTGACTTCTAATACGCCTTGAATGTGACCCATCACCACAGCAATTAAAACCTGCCTGCAGGCTTCTGGATCAGGTTTGCTTAACACAAAGAAGCTCCAGTCCTGAAGTCTTGACTAGTTGGCCAGTCATAAATAAAAACATAACCACCAGCCACTACCATGTCAATGCAGGTATAAACTCAGACTTTACACTATAGTTAGCTCTTTTAAAATAACAGAGCCATCATCTAATATATCAGTAGGGAGGTATGTGTGTGTGTTTCTCCAATTACTTCCTTTCATGGAACTCCCAGCAGTTACCCTGCATGGCCCCAAAACCAAATATGCCCCTACTTGCTGTCGTCTCCAGTAATTCCCCTTAGCCTCTCCCTGTTAGTGGTTATCTGACCATGTGGCTGCGGCTCCTTTCAACAAAACACTTCCTTCCTCTCTCTGCCAGGACCTTCAGGCTTGAAGCACCACAATATTTTTCAAAAGAACTGAAGGAGGTTTTCTGTCTACTACAATGTCAATGTGTAGACTTCACACAGGAAGATTGGACTTTTTTCACTTTTTTCCAAAGTAAAAAGTCTTCCGAGTTTGAACTTGCCTCTCGAGCCCTCATCCATTATCAGTCAGCGTGTATTACACTAGGGTGAAGGCTACTTATAGGCTACTTATTGACTTGTGTCTGTCACAGTACGCTGTGTGTCGGCTAGTACACGGTGTAGCCGGGGATCTGTTGCTTTTAAAAGGGTGAGAGATCATTGTGGTCATATCACCTGATTGCATTAGGAGACAAGCGTGTTTAGTGATCAAACCGCAGGCCTAATGGGGTGGGCCTCATGTGCTCTCCAGTGGCGTCTACTGTGGTTGTGGAGCTTTCAGTGGTTTTGAGAGAGATTCTAAAGCCACCTCATTACACACACACACACACACACACAATCATCGTCATCAACATCATCATTAGCTTTCATCTCAATAACAGTCTGAAAAGCTACATAAATGTGTTGCATGAAAATAGGATAGACTATTGATAGTGTGACAAGTCCATAAATGGTTAGAGCATTAGACTCCAACCACAGCTGATGTTGCCTTTCACAATGTGTGTGGAATTACATTTTTTTTTACAATCACTTTGGCACTAATTTCGGAACCTTGATGTAATTTTTGAAAACTCTAGACACAAAACTCACAACCAATGATCAAAATGCACATTTTTCAAAACTCGAACACTTTTTTCTAATTGCTTGGATACAATACACATAAAGCTAAGATCATTTGTTCATTGAACTAAAATCACCTGTTCAAAATGACACAACATAACATCAAAGCATTACCATTTCAAAATGCAATTCACACATTACATCTGAAATGACTGTCTACTCATTTCATTACAATGATCTAACTATCAATTGATACAACTGCTCAAAATGATAAGCAACTGTTGCATTACTCTTAACGCATAGTTTTGTGGAAACTGACAAACAATGTTCCATGTTTAGATCATGAAAGTTTCAGGATAACGAGATCCATTGACACCAATTACAGTGGAACATGAACCAATTGGACTACATTATCTATGGATGTAATATTTCATCATCCTTCTTTATCACTGTCTCTATGGTCCCATGTACTACTTTTCCAGACCATGTTTTCAGATTTGACATTACTGTACACTCACTGGCCACTTTATCAGGTACACCTATCTAGTACTGGGTAGGACTCCCTTTTGCCTCCACAACAGCCTGAATTATTCATGGTGTTGTACGTTAAGAGATGCCCTTCTGCACACCACTGTTTTAAACAGCTGTTATTTGAGAATTTGTGGCCTTTCTGTTAGCTTGAGTGCGTCTGGACATTCTCCTCTGACCTCTCTCATTAACAAGGTGTTTTTGCCCACAGAACTACCGCTCACTGAATGTGTTTTGTTTATCGCACCATTCTCTGTAAACTCTAGAGACTGTAGTGCATAAAAATCCCAGGAAGACAGCTGTTTCTGAGATGCTGGAACCACCATGTGTGGCATCAACAATCATACCACGGTCAAAGTTGCTTAGATTACTCTCTACTCTAGAAAACTCTCTACTCTATATACTCTATATATTGAGTTGCAGTCAGCCACATGATTCGCTGTTCGAATGTAACCTTCCTTGATGAGCTAAATCAAGTCTGTAGAGCTGATGGCATGACCTATGTCATTGTGTCAGGTTCCACCATGCTCAAATGGTGCAAGCATGGTTTCAGGCCCATCCACAATTTACCACCCTGTACTTACCCCCAAACTCTCCTGGAAGGTATATGATAGGCGCCCTCACGAACAAGCCGCCCTTCTCCAGGCCATGGATGATGCATGCAATGACATCACGGCAGACCAGTGTCAGGCCTGGATTCACCCAAAGATTCTTCCCAAGATGTTGGGCTAACGAAAACATCCATTGTGATGTGGATGAGAACCTATGGCCAAATCCACAAGACAGCGTTGAGGGAAATATAGAAGTACAGTAGTTTCTTTCTTTTTTTGGAGCTAAATATTTTTGCTTTGATTCAAAGAAACCTATGAGTGATTTTATTGTATTTCATCAATAAATGTCATATTTTGTTCAATGATTCCACTGTGTCTGTAGTATTCTCTCTACTAGTTTTTTTTTTACAGTGATGTATTTACGTGTAGTAGCATAATGAAACGTGTCACATATTTTGTACTACAATATTTAATGATTGTACGAACAACTACACAGTGAAACTATCGGTATCTCGTGTGTGAGTGATCTAAATGAATGTTCCTATGGTATTTCATGATAAATGAGTTATTTGAACCAATGATTCTGCGAGTGCAAGGTTTCTTTAAAGATATGAACGCACAATGCAATGTTTGAACATTGGACAGCCTGTTACAAGTGACGACCGTTTTGAGTTTTGTGTCTGGAGTTTTGAAAAATGACCACAAGGTTCTGAAATCAGTGCCAAAGTGATTGTTAAAAACTGTTAATAGGGTGCTTATAGAGAGAGAAAACAGGGACTGCGTCAAAGAATGGGTACATTGGAGGGGATCAAGGCAGGCCCAATGCTTGGAGTGGGTCCGTATTCCTCACAGCCTTTGTCAGTGGTGAGAAGAGAGTCAAACCACTTTCATGCAACTCAGCATGTATTGTTTGTGACATTATTGGTTAACAAACAGCTGGGGGGGTTTTGGAGTCTAAAGGTTGCAATCAGTGTTAGTGTGACAATGCCAAGTCAAATATTGTTTTGTATATTTAATATATTATATTTATAATATAATATAATATATAATATAATATAATATATTTATATATTTGTATATTGTATTGTTTGGATTCCAAAATATTTACAATGGAGCGACATGTGAATGTTCAGATAGTCGCATGAATGTACTGCATGTGCCTGTCATACAAAACACATTTGTTAGGTCGAAGCAACCTTGAGAGAATTGAGTCGTGGTGGAGAAGCCTGGTCACTCAGCAGCTACGAGTATGACTCACCACAGTAGGATGTAGGGAACGGAGAGAGCGGGTGATGTTTGGTGTAATAATGGTAATGCTGCATGACTCAAGTACCCCTAATAGATTTTTTGTTTTTTCAATTTGTAAACCTTTATTTAACTAGGCAAGTCAGTTAAGAACAAATACTTATTTAAAATGACGGCCTACCGAGGAACAGTGGGTTAACTGCCTTGTTCAGGGGGAGAACAACAGGTTTTATTTACTTTGTCAGCTTGGGGATTCAATCCAGCAACCTTTCAGTTACTGGCCCAACGCTCTAACCACTAGACTACCTTCCACACTAAGAGTTCTCTGTGTTCCATACACAGATGATCATTCTGCCATGCCAAACACATTCCTGCTGAATCATCTAACTGTGGCATATTTTAACTCTAGTTACTGTACCTGTGTTTCAGCCACTAGCCCAGTGTTGATCTCTCTGTGTGTGTGTGTGTGTGTGTGTGTGTGTGTGTGTGTGTGTGTGTGTGTGTGTGTGTGTGTGTGTGTGTGTGTGTGTGTGTGTGTGTGTGTGTGTGTGTGTGTGAGAGAGAGTGAGAGAGTGAGAGAGTGAGTGAGTGACAGAGAGAGAGAGAGTGCTAACACACTATAACCTGTCTATTCCCTGTCCCCCACTGGAAAGTCTGGCTCCAGGAAGAGAGAGCGCATGTGATGGGGTCATCTTCCTCCTCATCTGTTCCCACAGTTAGTTTCCAAATTGAAATACAGTCAGAGCTCCTAGTCCCGACCCTATCGAGCCTCTCTGGGGTCTACCCTGTAACCGTTCACTGGGTTAATCAGCAACTCAGCTTGCCAAAGTTTCAGACATATTACAAACATGCAGCTTCCAAATTGAAGTATTGTCACAATAAACATTCTAAAGATGTTGCACTCTAGGATAACACCATATTTGCATATTATGTGTTTGGCTCTACAATTGTCTAGCAATTGATTATTGAAGCATATAAATATCATCTGTATCCCACCACACAGAGTAGCCTGAGAAACCAACATGAAGTGAAACAGTTAACAGCATAGCAAGATTCTTCCTCTCCTTCCTTTCCACAACTTGTTTCTCTCTCTCTCTCTCTCTCTCTCTCGCTCTCTCTCTCTCTCTCTCTCTCTCTCTCTCTCTCTCTCTCTCTCTCTCTTTCGCTGTAGGCTTCTCGTTCCATCCAGCCAGGCTGATCTTTTATTATTAACCTGTCCCAGTCCCACCGTAAACACCTCCATCACCCTCTCCCTCACACTCAATTACCAAGCACCACCCTAGAAGACAATCTACCTCCGTTTAACCCTTCCACTACCTTGATCGCACGATTCTTCCACGTCCTTCAAAGTCCTATAGATAGACTCAGAGGAGAGGAGTGGGATGGAACGAATGAGCCTGTCTGACATCTATATGCGGTGCGTGGAGAAAATAGGTACATCATTCGCACCTCTTTAAGTGCTCAATGCTCAATTTGCCGAGGAAATGGAGTGATTTAGTTTGCCGTGGTGGAGAGAGCGAGGGTATTGAAAGGAACAGTCCATTGAATTGGGGGGGGGGGGGGGGGGGGGGGGCAGACGTGAGGAGAGAGGTAGCAGAGAATGGATGCTTTCCATTATATAGAACACTACAGTTCCAAACTGCTGAAGCCATGTCCTAATACTACAGTATGTGTAACAGGAGAGTGGACCGCTGAGCTAAGAGTGTATCTCATATAGGAACACAATATATTGTATTGCCAGCGTTAAAGGCACCTTGAGGTTTGTGTTGTGGAGATTGAATTCGGGACTTGATTTGATTCTATTTTCAGCCCTATAATTGTTTTCTCCCACTTGCTACAGTACTTCGAAGCCGTTTCCTTCAGATGCCCGTTTCGCTCTCGGTGCTGTTGTTCACATCTTTAATGGACTGTGGTTTAGAGTGCTAAATGAACACAATGAAAATGTACAGTGCACTCTGATTATGTCTCATCCTTGTTCGTCTGGCAGGTTTGTGGGCCTTTCATGACCATGTGTAATTACACCAGCTGTCATCTCTTCATTAATTGGATTATTTATATATATACAGTTGAAGTCGGTAGTTTACATACACTTAGGTTGGAGTCATTAAACTAGTTTTTCAATCACTCCACAAATTGCTTTTTAACAAACTGTAGTTTTGGCAAGTCGGTTAGGACATCTACTTTGTGCATGACACAAGTCATTTTTCCAACAATTGTTTACAGACAGATTATTTCACATATAACTCACTGTATCACAATTCCAGTGGGTCAAAAGTTTACATGCACTAAGTTGACTATGCCATTAAACAGCTTGGAAAATTCCAGAAAATAATATCATGGCTCTAGAAGCTTCTGATAGACTAATTGACATATTTTGAGTCAATTGGAGGTGTACCTGTGGATGTATTTCATGGCCTACCTTCAAACTCAGTGCCTCTTTGCTTGACATCATGGGAAAATCAAAAGAAATCTGGTCTGGTTCATCCTTGGGAGCAATTTCCAAACGCCTGAAGGTACCACGTTCATCTGTACAAACAATAGTAGGCAAGTATAAACACCATGGAACCACGAAGCCGTCATACCGCTCAGGAAGAACATACGTTCTGTCTCCTAGAGATGAACGTACTTTGGTGCGAAAAGTGCAAATCAATCTCAGAACAACAGCAAAGGACCTTGTGAAGATGCTGGAGGAAGCAGGTACAAAAGTATCTATATCCACAGTAAAACGAGTACTATATCGACATAACCTGAAAGGCTGCTCAGCAAGGAAGAAGCCACTGCTCCTAAACCGTCATAAAAAAGCCAGACTACGGTTTGCAACTGCACAAAGGGACAAAGATCATACTTTTTGGAGAAATGTCCTCTGGTCTGATGAAACAAAAATAGAACTGTTTGGTCATAATGAACACTGTTATGTTTGGAGGAAAAAGGTGGAGGCTTGCAAGCCGAAGAATCCCATCCCAACCGTGAAGCACGTGGGTGGCAGCATCATGTTGTGGGGGTGCTTTGCTGCAGGAGGGACTGGTGCACTTCACAAAATAGATGGCATCACGAGGAAGGACAATTATGTGGATGTATTGAAGCAACATCTCAAGACATCAGTCAGGAAGTTTAAGCTTGGTCGCAAATGGGTCTTCCAAATGGACAATGACCCCAAGCATACTTCCAAAGTTTTGGCAAAATGGCTTAAGGACAACAAAGTCAAGGTATTGGAGTGGCCATCACAAAGCCCTGACCTCAATCCTATAGAAAATGTGTGGGCAGAACTGAAAAAGCGTGTGCGAGCAAGGAGGCCTACAAACCTGACTCAGTTACACCAGCTCTGTCAAGAGGAATGGGCCAAAAATCACCCAACTTATTGTGGGAAGCTTGTTGAAGGCTACCCAAAACATTTGAGTCTTTAAGTCTCTACTGAAGACTCATCTCTTCAGTGGGTCATATGATTGAGTGTAGTCTGGCCCAGGAGTGGGAGGGTGAACGGAAAGGCTCTGGAGCAACGAACCACCCTTGCTGTCTCTGCCTGGCCGGTTCCCCTCTTTCCACTGGGATTCTCTGCCTCTAACCCTATTACAGGGGCTGAGTCACTGGCTTTACTGGGGCTCTCTCATGCCGTCCCTGGAGGAGGTGCGTCACCCGAGTGGGTTGAGTCACTGATGTGGTCATCCTGTCTGGGTTGGCGCCCCCCCCCCCCCCCCCCCCCCCCCCCCCCTTAAGTTGTGCCGTGGCGGAGGTCTTTGTGGGCTATACTCAGCCTTGTCTCAGGATGGTAAGTTGGTGGTTGAAGATATCCCTCTAGTGGTGTGGGGGCTGTGCTTTGGCAAAGTGGGTGGGGTTATATCCTTCCTGTTTGGCCCTGTCCGGGGGTGTCCTCGGAGTGGGCCACAGTGTCTCCTGACCCCTCCTGTCTCAGCCTCCAGTATTTATGCTGCAGTAGTTTATGTGTCGGGGGGCTAGGGTCAGTTTGTTATATCTGGAGTACTTCTCCTGTCCTATTCGGTGTCCTGTGTGAATCTAAGTGTGCGTTCTCTAATTCTCTCCTTCTCTCTTTCTCTCTCTCGGAGGACCTGAGCCCTAGGACCATGCCCCAGGACTACCTGACATGATGACTCCTTGCTGTCCCCAGTCCACCTGGCTGTGCTGCTGCTCCAGTTTCAACTGTTCTGCCTTATTATTATTCGACCATGCTGATCATTTATGAACATTTGAACATCTTGGCCATGTTCTGTTATAATCTCCACCCGGCACAGCCAGAAGAGGACTGGCCATCCCACATATGCTCTCTCTAATTCTCTCTTTCTTTCTCTCTCTCGGAGGACCTGAGCCCTAGGACCATGCCCCAGGAATACCTGACATGATGACTCCTTGCTGTCCCCAGTCCACCTGACTGTGCTGCTGCTCCAGTTTCAACTATTCTGCCTTATTATTATTCGACCATGCTGGTCATTTATGAACATTTGAACATCTTGACCATGTTTTGTTATAATCTCCACCCGGCACAGCCAGAAGAGGACTGGCCACCCCACATAGCCTGGTTCCTCTCTAGGTTTCTTCCTAGGTTTTGGCCTTTCTAGGGAGTTTTTCCTAGCCACCGTGCTTCTTCACCTGCATTGCTTGCTGTTTGGGGTTTTAGGCTGGGTTTCTGTACAGCACTTTGAGATATCAGCTGATGTACGAAGGGCTATATAAAATAAATTTGATTGATTGATTGATTTGACCCAAGTTAAACAATTTAAAGGCAATGCTACCAAATACTAATTGAGTGTATGTAAACTTCTGATCCACTGGGAATGTGATGAAAGAACTTAAAGCTGAAATAAATAATTCTCTCTACTATTATTCTGGCATTTCACATTCTTAAAAAAAAGTGACCTAAGACATATATATATATACAGTTATATATGTCAGTTTCCGATAATAAGCAGTTATATATATAGGATGTCTCTTTTCTCCCAAATTCCTATGGGAATCCTTTACCCATGTGTGTTTGAAGTGAACAACAGAGTGAATGTCAACTCTATCAATCTGAAGTTAATTCAGTTGGAATTCGATTTTTCTCTATTTGAAGGGTTCCATGTTCCAACTTTGGTGGATAGGCTACTACTGTCTTTCCTGGTTATGGTTGTGGTGCTGGGAGATGGTCCACTTGAACATAAAGTCCATTCGGGTTAGATACATATTTCTCAATATCTAAGATGGTAATCTATTCTGGAGAGTGTGTTTTTGACTGTCCTATGTCACACTTCAGTGTTATTTCATGTTCATCCAACAGCTTATCTCAACTCAAGCTGTTAGCTCAACAGAGCAGAGATATTAAATCACAAGATCTTAATTACTTTGCTGTGAAACTAATGAAAATGATCATTTTGAGGGAGAAACTAGTGTTTGTTTTTTCTGTGGTTCTGAGTGGCTACTCTTCTTTCTGAAGCTATACTGGCATGGTATCTGACCTTCAGTGCCAAACACCCCCGCTGAGGCCTGGCTGGCAGAGAGAGAAAGTGTTTGTCGCGGGATCTATGTGCCACTCGATACTGTCTCTCTCTCGCCTTCTACCCCCTCCCAATACTGAGAGAGACATTAGAAGTATTTTTCTCCATCTCTCCCGTTCCAATACAGAGACACAGATGAAGCATCTCTCACTCTCTTCCTGTCTCTCAAAACGACAGAGACACACAGACGTGATCTCTGTCTCAGACTGTAAATCAATAGAAGCCATTTATAATCTCGGCCACTGACGGTCGATATATTGCATTCATTTGAGGTTGGCAGCTACTATCAGTCCGTCTGGCGCTCTGACACAAGCCGGTTGGAAGACACAGCGGGGCTTCTTGGCCACTTACATACTCTGAGAAGGCCCTCAGCCCTGTGTTATTACACAATCACCATTTCCTCACATCACTAGTGTGCTAGGAGGAGAAGGAGGAGCCTGTTGTCAGTTTCCGATAATAAGCAGTTAGTAGGTTCTAGCCTAGGAACAGTGTTGGGGAACCGACTCTGATAACATAGTTTACCAAGCTACCAATTACTTCACACTGGAAGAAGTTAAACTACACTAAAGCTAGCCTTACGAAAAATATAGTTTATTTAACTAAAGTTACTTTGAAAAAGTAGATCACCACATCCAAACTACTTTGTGAAAAATGATTATATCTAAATCTGAAACTTCCTTGTCTACAAATAGCAAGAAAACAGATCACTCTGCAGTCAGAATGTGTTATTTAGACTATTAAACACAAAAACTATATTTCAAATTTCATTTTTGAAAATATAACTTAATCATTTTTGAAAATATAACTTAATCATTTTTGAAAATATAACTTAATCATTTTTTTTATAAAGTTTTTACAAAACAAAAGTTGTGTGTAGTTCCATTAATTAGCTATACCGCTATATGGCAACAAAGTAATCAACAACTAAAACACTACCAAGATTAGAATTTTAGTTCAACTACCACCAAGATACTGTAAAATGTACTTCAATTACTAGTAAAACTACAACCACATGTTGTTCACACCAACACTGTCTAGGAATAATAATAATTCCCCTAACTTCCTTTTGTTCATAGAATCTAAACTATGATATCAATCTGCAACACAGACAGGGTTACATGCAGAGTACTCTACAGTCTATCACCAACCCCTTTCCTTTATCCACTCCCCCTCTCCTCCCTCAACCCCTCCCTCCCTGCCTGAGATTCTGGGGAACCCACTCTACTTCCTGAAGGTCACATCAAAGCCATCCAATCAGATCTAGTATTCTCCTGTTGACCTTCACCCCCTGGACAGGCAAAGGAATCACAGGAAAATATGTGGAATCACACAAACCACACTGTAATGCATCTACCCAGAGTTAACACAAAACATGTAATCTGGATCTTTTTTCTTTGTGCCAGTTGTCTCTTCCTGCCTGGGTATTCAGCTTGAAAGCTTTTTTATGTAAGTTTTGTCATCCATCTCTCACAAATATTATGACCAAGAGTCCGACTGTAGTCAATCAATTTACATTCTCCCATCATCTCCGCTCTGAAGTACAAATAGAAGGATGTGGAGACACAAACAGGTTGTTTCTCTATATAAGCTTTCCAGGCTAGTCTGTTCTCCTACAGATAAGACGTTGGTTCAATATTGAGTAATGAATATCCCTGCCCTCCAAACAAGATGGCAGGTGTTTGGCAGGTAATCAGTTCCTACTGTGTCTCCATTGGAGCATCCGGTCACTCCTTTTACACATATTTACTAGTCTCTCTAGAGACAGACATGTTGCCTGCCTCAATATTCCAATGTTCTGGCCATTGCCTAGCTCACAATGTTCTGGGATATCTGAGACTACATACAGTTGAAGTCTGAAGTTTACATACACCTTAGCCAAGTACATAGTTTTCACAATTCTTGACATTTAATCCTAGTAGAAATTCCCTGTTTTATGTCAGTTGGGATCACCACTTTATTTTAAGAATGTGAAATGTCAGAATAATAGTAGCTTTCATTACACTCATCACATTCCCAGTGGGTCAGAAGTTTACATACACTCAATTAGTATTTGGTAGCATTGCCTTTAAATTGTTTAACTTGGGTCAAACGTTTTGGGTAGCCTTCCACAAGCTTCCCACAATAAGTTGGGGGGAATTTTGGCCCATTCCTCCTGACAGAGCTGGTGTAACTGAGTCAGGTTTGTAGGCCTCCTTGCTCGCAAACGCTTTTTCAGTTCTGCCCACAAATGTTCTATAGGATTGAGGTCAGGGCTTTGTGATGGCCACACCAATATCTTGACTCATTTTACTGTGGATATAGATACTTTTGTACCTGTTTCCTCCAGCATCTTCACAAGGTCCAAAATATGTTCATCTCTAGGAGACAGAACGCGTCTCCTTCCTGAGCGGTACGAGGGCTGCGTGGTCCAATGGTGTTTGTACAGATGAACGTGGTACCTTCAGGCGTTTCGAAACGGCTCCCAAGGATGAACCAGTGTTTTGGAGATCCACAATCATTTTTCTGGGGTCTTGGCTGATTTCTTTTGATTTCCCCATGATGTCAAGCAAAGAGGCACTGAGTTTGAAGGTAGGCCTTGAAATACATCCACAGGTACACATCCAATTGACTTAAATGATGTCAATTAGACTATCAGAAGCTTCTAAAGCCATGACATCATTTTCTGGAATTTTCCAAGCTGTTTAAAGGCACAGTCAAGTTAGTGTGTGTACACTTCTGACCCACTGGAACTGTGATACAGTGAGTTATATGTGAAATAATCTGTCTGTAAACAACTGTTGGAAAAAATGACTTGTGTCATGCACAAATTAGATGTCCTAACCGACTTGCCAAAACCATAGTTTGTTAACAAGAAATGTGTGGAGTGGTTGAAAAAGGAGTTTTAATGACTCCAACCTAAGTGTATGTAAACTTCCGACTTCAACTGTATTTACTTGTGCCTTAAACCCTTCCTACTCTGTACATTCAGACTCTGTATAGCTCTTATCTGTGGCAGAATACAGGTGACTATCAGAGCATACAATAAGTTCTTGTAAAGTAGAACTTCCTTCTGCTTTGCTCTGCCCATCCACTGTAGGCCAACAAACCCATTGAGATATAGTAATAAGGCCATAGTCCATTTTGTGAGGATTAATGCACCCAGAGGGTTCGTGACTGAGTTAACGTCTCAGGGTAGCCTAGTTTACTTTTCGGCTCCTTACTGTAAATTGAATGCTTCCTGTTCATTCCAGATGCTCGGTCAGTCAAACAGCCTCACTCAGTTCATTCCTACTGAACCTCCTCTCCTCTTTCACAATGCCGCCAGCTGTCACTTCCTGTCTTGTCGCAGGGACAGGGACTAACTGCAATCTGTCCCTGCATATCTGTGCGTACTGCACTGTACAGTTTGTATGGTGGAATAAACATCATATTAAAACAGGAAGGAAAACAATATGTAGCCAATTTTCTTTGTTGATCTCCAGTTTGTAAATCTATGCTGCGGAAGCGAACGACAAAGGATTAGACTTTGTCGTCATCATGTGTGTGTTGGGAAGATAGGCTTCCGTGTTTGAGGGACGGAGTCGTTCTGTTTGACATCTTTGTCCTCTGTTAGCAAAGGGGATTTCATCACTTTGAGTGTTGCCTAGTAAGTAAACCATGACTTGCTGTGATGTTTGTGTGTCAGCAGTAATGCAAGACAGACAGCACTGTGTATGGAGGGCAATGTGTATGAATTACATTTTTGAATGTATGAATGAATGACAAATTGCCAGTTGGCAACCCATCCCTTATGGGATTAATTGACATGTAAAAAAACATTACAATAATTCAATGTGATAACACAGTGATCCTTTTTCTTCCGGTGTTCTCCGCAGTGCGTTTTTGCAGTGCGTTTTCAAATATTTGTATATAATGTACGTGCATACGCTCGTGCACGGGTGACTGCACAATTGCTTCACCTAACAATGCAATTCCATTTCAGAAATGTACAGTGAGACTACTTTCTACTCATGTATATTTCTGAGTTGCAGCACACAGGGGCGGTAGCAGAAGTTCCACCTCAGTCAGCAGACTGAGCAGAGAATTTGTTTGACTGAATGAAATGCCCCATTAGAGTGGGTGGAGAGTGTGTGTGTTTTGAGAGAGAAGGAGACTGCTGTTGTCTAACTACTTACTCTTGCTTAAAATGTTTCCACCCGATGAAACAAAACCCTTTAGTCTTAGTTGTCAACATGATCTCATCATTGGACCAATTATCAGTTGCCCATCCTGCAGGTTTCTTTTATTTGGCACATGCATAAAGAAACAATACTCTCCCTTTTATTCACAGGAGCTTTTTTTTTATGTCACTTACAAGGGCTCTCTGTGAGACAGCGGGGGATGAGAAGGTATTATCATAATAGCAGGGTTTAAAATAAATCGGGAGTAGTGCAGAAGTAGGCACGCACGCACACACACACACACACACACACAGACACACACACACACACACACACACACACACACACACACACACACACACACACACACACACACACACACACACACACACACAAACACAAAAGTAGCACACAGCTCCCACCCACTAAACTAATGGGCCCAGAGAGCTTTCAGACTGTGATGGAGAGAGAAACTTCTCTTCCGCAGCCCTTGTTGCGAGTGAGAGACAGCTGGAGAGTACTGGGCACCATGCTAAACTCAGTTCCGACCCATTTGGAGGAGGACGGCTGGGCGCCCTGGAGGGACAGATGAATACGGGTCACAGGTAATTGGCAGAGTAGGCTGGAGAGCTGAAGGGTGTAATTTTCTGCCTCCCACAGCAAAGAGGAGATGGAAGGATGGCTCGGACTGAGCCGATGCAAGGTTATTCGAAGATGGGAGATGTTGTGTTCTGTTCCTCACATTCCTGGCTGATGGTGCATGAGAGAGAGAGAGAGAGAGAGAGAGAGAGAGAGAGAGAGAGAGAGAGAGAGAGAGAGAGAGAGAGAGAAAGAGAGAGAGAGAGAGAGAGAGAGAGAGAGAGAGAGAGAGAAAGAGAGAGAGAGAGAGAGAGAGAGAGAGAAAGAGAGAGAGAGAGAGAGAGAGAGAGAGAGAGAGAGAAAGGGAGAGAAATAGAGAGAGAGAGAGAGAGAGAGAGAAAGAGAGAGAGAGAGAGAGAGAGAGAGAGAAAAGCTGAAATAAGATGAAAGAGGAGAGAGAGTGCTACAGAGAGCAGAGCTTCATGAAAATATTACAATTGTTGGAGGGGGTAGATGAGGGATGATGACAGCTTACTACATGACACATTGGCATGGTACACCCTCCTGAGTGAGGAATGGGCTCTGGATTCGGCTCACCAGCACAACAGAAGGCTTATACATCTGATGACCATCCTTCAGAATCATGATGAAGGGTGTACAGATTTTTCAGAACTGAATGATACACGATGGGAAAGTGTGACCATTTCACGCACAATAATAAAAACTAGTACAACGCTTCAAAATGTAATCGAGTTAATCGCAGAATTTGCTGAGATTAATCATGATTAATCACAAATTCCGAATTTGCTCAAATTGAGCTGTAATTTAAAGGGACAATCTGCAGTTTCCACATCCATTTTAAGAATGAAAATGTAATGATATATACCCCTTGACTCATATCAATGCCTCATCAGCTTAGTCCAACTGTTGTAGCCCATTAGAACTCAAAATGTAAGCTTATTTTTACTCCAATGTTTCTAAACAAGTCAATTTAAACAAACACTGCATAGCCTCAAAACATGCTTATGGATCTTTAGATCTGGACTCCATAGCTCTGTCTATAATTTGATAGTGGTTACATTTCTCCAGGCTTTTATTGAAGTCTTGATTCTGTCCAAAGTAGCGGTAAGCAAAATCTGGTGGCTTGATAAAGCACACTTTCTTTAATCTCAATGTCAACTTGTTTTGACAGCGCAGTATTGTGTTTAGCTGTACAGATTATGCATGTTGATGTTTTCAGTGTATTTTGAGTGCTTCCAGACGAGGCAAATTATTAGGGAGAAAAAAAGTGCACTCAAATGACAAAAAGTTAACTCGAGTTGATTGATTGATTGACTCTGACATCCCTAATAAAAACACAATCAAAAATCTTCATGAATGGCATCCAGTAGAAATCAAAGAATCTACCAATATGAATATAATTTTATATTAACGGTACCAGTCAAACGTTTGGACACACCTACTCATTCAAGGGTTTCACTTTATTTGTACTATTTTCTACATTGTAGAATAATAACGAAGACATCAAAACTATGAAACAACACATATTGAATCATGTATTAACCAAAAACAGGGTTAAACGAATATTTTAGATTTTAGCTACCCTTTGCCTGGATGAAAGCTTTGCACACTCTTGGAATTCTCTCAACCAGCTTCACCTAGAATGCTGTTCCAACAGTCTGGTAGGAGTTCCCACATATGCTGAGCACTTGTTGGCTGCTTTTCTATACAACTCATCCCAAACCATCTCAATTGGGTTGAGGTCGGGTGATTGTGGAGGGAAGGTCATCTGATGCAGCACTTAATCACTCTCCTTTTTGGTCAAATATACCTTACACAGCCTGGAGGAGTGTTAGATCATTGTCCTGTTGAAAAACAAACGATAGTCCCACTAAGTGCAAACCAGATGGGATGGCGTATTGCTGCAGAATACTGTGGCAGCCATCCTGGTTAAGTGTGACTTTAATTCTAAATAAATCACAGACAGTGTCACCAGCAAAATACCCCCACACTAAAATATATCTTCGGGATCGGTATCCCTTCCACGGGACTGTTGAGCTAACGTAGGCTAATGCGATTAGCATGATGTGGTAAGTAACAAGAACATTTCCCAGAACATAAACATATCTGATATTGGCAGAAAGCTTAAATTCTTGTTAATCTAACTGCACTGTCCAGTTTACAGTACCTATTACAGTGAAAAAATACCACACCATTGTTTGAAGAGAGTAAACAATTTTGAACATGAAAAGTTATTAATAAACAAATTGGGCACATTTGGGTAGTCTTGATACAAAAGTTTGAACATAAATGCAATGTTTCATTGGATCAGTCTAAAACTTTGCACATACAGTGCTGCCATTTAGTGGACTAAATGTAAATTGCGCCTGGGCTGGAATAATACATTATGGCCTTTCTCTTCCATTTCAAAGATGATGGTACAAAAAAAGACAAAATAACAGTTGGTATTTTCTTTGTATTACTCTTTTATCAGATCTATTGTGTTATATTTTCCTACATTCCTTATACATTTCCACAAACTTCAGTGTTTTCTTTCAAACGGTACCAAGAATATGCATATCCTTGCTTCAGGGCCTGAGCTACAGGCAGTTGGATGTCATTTTAGGTGAAAATTGAAAAAAAGTGGCGCATCCTTTTTTTGGTTACTACATGATTCAATATGTGTTATTTCATAGTTTTGATGTCTTCGTTATTATTCTACAATGTAGAAAATAGTACAAATAAAGAGAAACCCTTGAATGAGTAGGTGTGTCCAAACCTTTGACTGCTACTGTACATGTAAACAGGGCAGAAAAGTGTCTGGTAGCAGGAATATACAGTTATATCAAACATTAAAAACACATACACAATCCATGTCTCAATTGTCTCAAGGCTTAAAAATCATTATTTAACCCGTCTCTTTCCCTTCATCTGCATGGATTGAAGTTGATTCAACAAATCAAATCCAATTGTATGTGCTGAATTACAACAGATGTAGTAGACCTTACCTCGAAATCCTTACTTACAAGCCCTTAACCAACAATGCAGTTTTAAGAAAAATAAGAGTTCATAAAATATTTACTAAACTAAAATAAACAAGTTACACATTAAAATAACGAGGCTATTAAGAGGGAGTACCGGTACCGGCTCACTCAATATGCGGGGGTACAGGTTAGTTGAAGTAATTGAGGTAATATGTATGCAGGGGTAAAGTGACTATGCATAGATAATAAACAGCAAGTAGCAGTAGCGTTAAAAATAAATAAAAGTGACATCAGTAAGGGATCATAGCTTTCACCTGGATTCACCTGGTCAGTATGTCAGGGAAAGAGCAGGTGTTCTTAATCTTATGTACACTCAATAAATATAAGTGGTCATTTATACTGGTAAAGATAAATAATTGTGACCAATAGCAGGATAAATAGATACATGCTGATGGTAAATGCAATCAATAATCAATAGACAGCAGTGTAAGGGAGTAATAAATAGAATAAACGGAGTAATGATTTTAGCAGCAGCGTAAGTTGTCTGACTGGGTAGAGATCTGTGGATGGGCATAGAGTCAGTGTAGATAATCTGAGGGAGAGCAGTAGTTGTTAGCCATTTAACAGTCTTATGGCCAGCGGATTGAAGCTGTTTAGTTTGTCTGAGCCTTGACGCATGGCAATAATGAAGTAGCTAAGTTGGGTCGGAGCTCTCAAGACGGCAGCCATACAGTACAGCGCCATCTTGTATCTTGAGCGCAACGTGTCAAAGTGATCCTGACATGAACTGTCTGACTCTGCGCCAGTCATCTCATCTCATTTCCAAGTTCTATATTTTGTGAACTGGGCGGCTGCTCTCTCCTCGCCTGCAAGCTGCTTGGCAAACATAAGCGTGCAGACTGTGCTTAGTTCCAAAGTGAATAGCATATTTTTTCTCTCTTACCTCAACAAAGCTCCCTCATCCTTTCAAATCCCTCATTGAAATGGCGTGCTCTGAAATTTGGATGAGACATATTGTAATGAGGCATTTCTCATTCAACTGATTCACATGAGGATGCAAGAGGAATTATTTCACACCATAGTGTCTTTATCCTTGCATCTGTATTTCCTAGGTAATGCAATCTCCATACCTGGCCTAGAGTGTGTTCTTGCCTGGAGCTGTGAAACTGGTAATGTGATCAGCAACCTCCAAACCATGTCTAGATTGTGTTATTAAATGGAGCAGGACTGGTGTCATTGTTATGTGACAAAAACATGGATACATTTTTCTGCATCATTTTTGGACAGAAAGTTTCAGATTTTTGCCATGTTACGTAGATGGAAAAAAGCTGTCCTTGAAACAGTCTTGATATGTTTGTCAAAATAGAGATCAGGGTCCAGAGTAACGCAGAGGTCCTTCACAGTTTTATTTGAGACGACTGTACAACCGTCAAGATTAATTGTCAGATTCAACAGAAGATCTCTTTGATTCTTGAGACCTAGAACAAGCATCTCTGTTTTGTCCAAGTTTAAAAGTAAAACATTTGCAGCCATCCACTTCCTTATGTCTGAAACACAGGCTTCCAGGGAGAGCAATTTTGGGGCTTCACCATGTTTTATCGAAATGTACAGCTGTGTGTCATCTGCATAGCAGTGAAAGTTAACATTATGTTTTCGAATGACATCACCAAGAGGTAAAATATATAGTGAAAACAATAGTGGTGCTAAAACATAACCTTGAGGAACACCGAAATGTACAGTTGATTTGTCAGAGGACAAACAATCCACAGAGACAAACTGATATCTTTCCGACAGATAAGCTCTAAACCAGGCCAGAACTGGTCCGTGTAGATCAATTTGGGTTTCCAATCTCTCCAAAAGAATGTGGTGATCGATGGTATCAAAAGCTGCACTAAGGTCTAGGAGCACAAGGACATAATCTAGCCTACTATACTAGCCCACTATATCCTACTATAAGAATCTAGCCTACTATACTAGCTCACTATATCCTACCATAATACTCTAGCCTACTATACTAGCCCACTATATCCTACTATAATAATCTAGCCTACTATACTAGCCCACTATATCCTACAAAAATAATCTAGCCTACAATACTAGACCACTATATCCTACTATAATAATCTAGCCTACTATACTAGCTCACTATATCCTACCATAATACTCTAGCCTACTATACTAGTCCACTATATCCTACTATAATAATCCAACCTACTATACTAGCTCACTATATCCTACCATAATACTCTAGCCTACTATACTAGCCCACTATATCCTACTATAATAATCTAACCTACTATACTAGCCCACTATATCCTACTATAATAGCTCCACACTTACAAACCACAAAATAACTCATTTTAATTAACCCATAGCCGTTGACATCCCAATTACTACCGTTACTACTGCTGCTATTACTACTACTACCATTACTACTGCTGTCATTACCACTACCAATACTACTACTATTTAACAACCATTCAGTAGTGGAAAAAGTACCCAATTTTCAGACTTGAGTAAAAGTAAATGATACCTTAAAAGAAAATTACTCAAGTAAAAGTTAGTCACCCAATAAAATACTACTTGAGTAAAAGTCTAAAAGTATTTGGTTTTAAATGTACTTAAGTATCAAAAGGAAAAGTATAAATATTTTATTTTAAGCAAACCAGACATCACAATGTTCTTGTTTTTTAAATTTACGGATAGCCAGGGGCACAGTTCAACACTCAGACAAAATTCACAAATGAACCATTTCTGTTTATTGAGTCTGCCAGATCAGAGGTAGTAGTGATGACCAGGGATTTTCTCTTGATAAGTGTGTGAATTAGACAATTTTCCTGTCCTGCTATAACGGGTGTCGTGGGAAGAAGGTGAGGACCAAAGCACAGCGTGGTAAGTGTTCATCTTATTTAATGAAAACTGAACACTGACTAACAAAACAACAAAGAAACAACCGGAACAGTTCTGTCTAGTGCAGACACACAAAGACTGAAAACAACCACCCACAAAACACAATGGAAAACAGGCTACCTAAATATGGTTCTCAATCAGGGACAACGATTGACAGCTGCCTCTGATTGAGAACCATACCAGGCCAAACACAGAAGTAGAAAATCATTGACAAACTAACATAGACAACCCACCCAACTCACGCCCTGACCATAGTAAAACGAAAGACAAACAAAGGAACTAAGGTCAGAACGTGACACCTGCTAAGCATTCCAAATGTAACAAGTACTTTTGGGTATCAGGGAAAATGGAAGGAGTAAAAAGTAAATAATTTTCTTTAGGAATGTAGTTGAGTAAAAGTAAAAGTTACTTAAGTACTTTACACCACTGCAACCATAAATACTTGCAAGCACACATATTTTCATTAGGAAATGTCTCGTTTTAGTTTTGTAAATATTATTCTATGAACTTAAGTGCATATGTATTCCCCACTTTACAAAAAAAATGAAATCACCTTGGCAGAAAATGTAATATCCTTGACTGCCTGCTGGAACACCAACCACAACGGCCTACCTCACGGTGAGGCTGTGGCTATTCTGTTTATTTGAGCCTACGGATGCATTAGATGGCTGCTGTGTGATGCCTAGGCTAGAAAAATGTAATTCAACCAAGACACATTCATATCTCCATGATACCAATACATGAAGGCTTTCATTTATATCATTGTTGCACAACAAAATACCACCTCCATACCTATTTAATGATCACTGTGGAAGTGGGACTCCATATCACGCAGAGTCATCTGGAACTGTAGGCCTACATGTTATGCTCCTCAAGCTTCATTCAATATAAATGCATCCTTCTCCAACTCCTCTCATATTTATGAGACACTTTCTAAGTCTGCCAAAAACAATCACGCTACTATCGCGTCATGAGGCTTGTTCGGAAGGGGAAAGAGGATATACTGTACTAAGCATGCGATATACAGTACATCTGGACAGTCCAAACAATACTAGCGTCATGAACACACATCTCTAAAAAGGAATGCATGTTGATGTTCCCGCTGGGGCTAAACACGTAGACGCCATGTTGTTTTGACGTTATTTCCTTCATGCACACAAGCGTTGAAAAAAACGTGATGCCACTTATCTAATACAGGATATGTAATGGCCCCCGCCATTCATGCACGCGCGCACTCAGAAATGCAATCATGTGCTACCAATGAATGTTGTATCACTGTTCAACATTGAAAACATGATCTAATTAAGATTCCATTCCTGTATACAGTCTTTGAAAAGGACACTTTCCTTACAGAAAAACCACCTGATTTCACAATAAACTTAATTTGGTCCTGTATGACTCGGTAGAGTGTTGTGGAGCGTTGGTAGAGTGGGTTTGATTCCTGGGGCCACCCATGTGTAAAATGGCATCTATTACATTCCTGGAACACTACCCATGCGATCATGTTTACACGTGTAGTTTTGTGTTATCACGTTGCTTTACACGTTGTCACTTCAACTTCAGGTAAGATCACATGAAAAAGTGTGAACTTCATGTGTTTTTTTCCATAAGGGTTATAGTAACGACTTCTTAGCGGATGAAACCAAATGTGATATTTCAGAGGAGAAGAGCAGCAGAGTGCCTAGCACCCAGCCTTGAGTGTAAGACTTTAGCTAATGACTCTACAGCAATCTCTTTCAAATTCCAGGCAAGGAAATCAGCACATTAGGTCAAAGGACACACACACCCACTCATTACCAAAGATGTCGTGGAAACAACGTAGTTCTCGCTGGCACTGGGCCTATGTGGAAGGCCCAAAAATTGTCAAAGACTCCAGTCACCCAAGTTATAGACTGTTCTCTCTGCTACCGCACAGTAAGCGGTACTGGAGCGCCAAGTCTAGGACCAAAAGGCTCCTTAAACAGCTTCTACCTCCAAGCCATAAGACTCCTGAACAATTAATCAAATGGCCACCAGGACTATTTACATTGACACCCCTTTGTTTTTACACTGCTGCTACTCACTGTTTATTATCTATGCATAGTCACCTCACCACTACCTACCTACATGTACAAATTACCTCGACTAACCTGTGCCCCCGTACATTGACTCGGTACCGGTACCCCTTGTATATAACCTCGTTATTGTTATGTAATTTTATCGTGTTACTTTCCATACTATTTTTTACTTTAGTTTATTTAGTAAATATTTTCTTAACTCTAATTTTCTTAACTCTATCTCTTAACTCTTAACTCTATATAAGCATTTCACGGCACATACCATTTCATCTGTTGTCTTCGGCGCAAGTGACAAACACAATTTGATTTGATTTGGCACATAGGGGTTTGAACTAAAGAAAGCATTGGGGTTCTGTCTGGGGACTGTACTAGCACATGAAATGTCCCCTAGCTCCCCCAAGGCAGCAACAGCTAGTTATGTCATCCCAAAACATTGTTAGGAAGTCTGGCAGATATTAGATCATATTCTTCTGAATCCAACCATACAGCATGCAGTGTGAAAAAAATTGTATATAACACCTGTTCACATGCTGATCCAGAACCATCAACCAAGGGTTGTCAGTGCTGGTATTTTGACTGACGGGGAAGAAAGCATATAACACCATCCCTATCCCACAAAGCCTTCTCCTCGTCTCATTTTCATACAGGGCTCAGCAGCTTCTTATGAACCCATGAACCACAGGGCTGGGGAGAGAGGAAGGAATTTGAGTAAGAGACTGATTCATAGTCCACTGGTTAGAACTGGTTTTCATCTTCCTACTCCACTGCCAAGCCCTGTCTTTGAATTCAGTTGCGGATTATCGGCAGCAGGATGGTGTGTTTTGGCAAAGGCAACTAGAAAAATATACTGAACCAATATATAAATGCAACATGTAAAGTTTTGGTCGCATGTTTCATGAGCTGAAATAAAAGATTCCAGAAATGTTCTATATGCACAAAAAGCCATTTTTGCTCAAATGTTGTTTACATCCCTGTTAGGGAGCATTTCTTCTTTGCCAATATAATCCATCCACCTGACAGGTGTGGCATATCAAGGAGCTGATTAAACATCATGATAATTACACAGGTGCACCTTGTGCTGGGGAAAATAAAAGGCCACTCTAAAATTAGCAGTTTTGTCACAGAACACAATGCCACAGATGTCTCAAGTTTTGAGGGAGTGAGCAAATTGCATGCTGACTGCAGCAATTTCCATCAGAGCTGTTGCCAGAGAATCGAATGTTCCTTTCTCTACCATAAGCCACCGCCAACGTCGTTTTAGAAAATTTGGCAGTCCGTCCAACCAGCATCACAACCATAGACCACATGTAACCATGCCAGCCCGGGACCTGCGGGATTGTCTGAGACAAGCCACCAGGACAGCTGATGAAACTGAGGAGTATTTATGTCTGTAATAAAGCATATTCTGATTGGCTGGGCCTGGCTCACCAGTGGGTGGACCTGACTTCCAAGTGGTTCGGCCTATGGCTGAGCCCCTGCCCAGTCATGTGAAATCCATAGATTAGGTCCTAATTTATTTATTTCAATTGACTAATTTCCTGATGTGAACTTTAATTCAGTAAAATCATTGAAATTGTTGCATGTTGAGCTTATATTTTTGTTCAGTATATATTTCCAAAAGAACGTGTGTGCTTGTGTAAAGGACGGCACACTGCTTGCTAAGCGAATACCACTTCCTCCCGTTTCGGCCCGTACCTGGCGCGAACTGGGGACCTCTGCCTTGCTAGCATACGTGACCGTTCCTCCCTCAAGCGTCTTAGCCGGTCGCAACACCTCAGAAGCTACGGTAGCTAATGAGGCGACTCAAGCCGGACACTTAGGTCTGCGGAGTAAGTTTCACGCATCCCCATGTGCTACGCTTGCTACTCTTGAATCATTTGTAAAATAGTAGTAGTAAAGTGGAGGCTGCTGAGGGGAGGACGGCTCATAATAATGTCTGGATCGGAGCGAATGGTATTGCATCAAACACATGGAAACCATAGAAACCACGTGTTTAATGTATTTGATGCCATTCCACTCCAGGTTTACCACAAGCCCGTCCTCCCCAATTAAGGTGCCGCCAACCTCCTGTGTAGTAGTAGGTAGTTGTAACGTAGTAGTAGATAGTAGTAACGACAGTAATGATAGTAAAAGGGTTGTCATAGGCTAGGCTATGGGTTAGTTTAGTGAGCTATTTTTGGGGTGGTTTGTAGGTGTGGAGTATCACAGTGGGTTAGTATAGTAGGCAGGCTAGAGTGAGTACTATAGCATCAAAAGCCACAGAATGTGTTTTAAAAATCACAAAATGTTTTAGTTTCAAGATTCTGAACGTTCTGCACCAGTGATTTCAATTTAGAATGTTTGAGTCTGCGTTACACTATTGAAATAAATGTGGGTACAGAAAGCTTCATGGTTTTAAAAGTAAAAATTGGACCAAATTACTGTACTGAAGCAATCTAAGATGAGAAAGTCTGCACATTTCAAAGTTGGTTTGGTGTTTGTAGTTAAAATTGTAAAGTGCAGTGGCAAATGCTAAAATCTACTATAATAGCCCATGGATCTTGTATGCAAATGTGATATGCTTTTAGTTCAAAAGTATAAATATGATCAACAATCTTCTGACAAGCAAAAGTCAGCGTCCACATTTTAACATTGGTTCCATGTTTGTATTTTAAACAATTCTAGAGCAGTGGCAAATCCAGGAATGACCCATTGTAGTTTATGGAGCCTTAGTGCACATTTTAAATGGCTATAGTTAAAAATAATAAACAGTATCAAATCTCTTTTGACAAGCATTCTACTCTGAGTCAGTCTGCACGTTTTAAAGTTGGTTTGGTGTTTGTAGCTTAAACAGTCGAAGACCGGATATTTTTTTATTCAAGTTTATGGTCCTTGAAATGCATTGGGATTAATTCCAATATGATTGTAGTATGAAAAGTATAACAGTATCACCATATTTTTTCAAGCAACCAGAAGACAGTCAGCCTGCACGTTTTAAAGTTGGTCGTTTTTACGGTTGTCACTACAAGTTCCATCATAAGGCGATTAATAAGAAGTCATTTTGTTGTAATTTTAGTAGGTTAGTTGTTCTTGATTTCAGCAAGCACCGCTAATAGAGGCAGTATAAACCCAGGGGGATTTTTATTTTTTTTAGTAGCCTACATTTATGCACTGCAGCATTGTAGAAATCCTGGGTTGTTTCTTTTTAATATCTCATTTCGTGCATCTGCGCTACTTTGTGTTGCTTTTCCATAGAGCTGAGGCTGTGCAAGGCAATTGAACATGAGTAGATCAGCTGACAGTTAGGCTGTATTGTGTAGGGCTATATTTGATGTGGAAGCTTTAGACTATTATTCTGATCTGTCTGCAAGATTAGATCGGCTAGGCATGGTGTAAATATAGTCTACACAGAAGTAAAATACCAACTTTGTTTCAATATTTTGTTTCCTTAATGTGCAGTTCAATTCCACATCATTCACTTATGCCCCGCCCACCCTAGTCGCCGTTGCCCCCCCCCCCCCCCCCCCCCCCCCCTCGAGAAAGGACGGTTCTTTTATACCTCAATTGAAAGAACCACAACACCACATTACACATCCTATAGTGTGTTGTCGAGCAGCATTGAGTAGCGTTCGATTGCAACTTGCCTCTTTATTTGAAGATGGCGCGAAAGCATGCATTCCGTTTCGACTTTGCATTTCAGATCTAAGCCTGAAGAAATGTCGATGTTCGCCGGAATGAATAGGGTTTGACTAGCTCAGGTAAGGCATTTTATCATCTTTGTATCAGACAGAGCAATCAATGATGCCATGGGTATTTCAAACAGAGGGATTTGATGAGAGGGACGCTTACATAGAGATCACAAAGGGTTTCGACCTGTGCCATGGAAAAGGGGGCATGCAGAATGCCCCTGGCTTCCATCCGAAATATAGCGTGAATTACAAAGTTGCCTACATCATAACAACATTGGCAAAACGTAATGTGTGCCTATTTCATCTACCACAAAAATATGGGTTCCCATCGAACTGAAAACGCCATTGATATTATATTGTTGTCTAATTGGAATATTTATCAATATTTTCTAACAGTACACAGTCATAATTCCTGCAGTGAACTGATCTCACAGCACACCTATTGAGTGTTGAGAGGATCAACGCGAGCTGCCATGTGAAGGCTTTTATTTTATTTATTTTATTTATTTCACCTTTATTTAACCAGGTAGGCTAGTTGAGAACAAGTTCTCATTTACAACTGCGACCTGGGCAAGATAAAGCGTAGCAATTCGACACAACAACACAGAGTTACACATGGAATAAACAAAACATACAGTCAATAATACAGTAGAACAAAAGAAAACAAAAAATCTATATACAGTGAGTGCAAATGAGGTAAGTTAAGGAAATAAATAGGCCATGGTGGCGAAGTACTTACAATATAGCAATTAAACACTGGAATGGTAGATTGGCAGAAGATGAATGTGCAGGTAGAGGTACTGGGGTGCAAAGGAGCAAAAATAAATAAATAAATACCAGTATGGGGATGAGGTAGGTCGATGGGCTGTTTGCAGATAGGCTAAGTACAGGTGCAGTGATCTGTAAACTGCTCTGACAGCTGGTGCTTAAAGCTAGTGAGGGAGATGTGAGTCTCCAGCTTCAGAGGTTTTTGCAATTCGTTCCAGTCATGGGCAGCAGAGAACTGGAAGGAAAGACAACCAAAGGAGGAATTGGCTTTGGGGGTGACCAGTGAGATATACCTGCTGGAGCGCGTGCTGCTATGGTGACCAGTGAGCTGAGATAAGGCGGGGCTTTACCTAGCAGAGACTTGTAGATAACCTGTAGCCAGTGGGTTTGGCGCCGAGTATGAAGCGAGGGCCAACCAACGAGAGCGTACAGGTCGCAATGGTGGGTAGTGTATGGGGCTTTGGTGACAAAACGGATGGCACTGTGATAGACTGCATCCAGTTTGTTGAGTAGAGTGTTGGAGGCTATTTTATAGATGACATCACCGAAGTCGAGGATCGGTAGGATGGTCAGTTTTACGAGGATATGTTTGGCAGCATGAGTGAAGGATGCTTTGTTGCGATATAGGAAGCCGATTCTAGATTTAATTTTGGATTGGAGATGCTTAATGTGAGTCTGGAAGGAGAGAATCACCAGCAGCAAGAGCAACATCATTGATGTATACAGAAAAGAGACTCGGCCCGAGAATTGAACCCTGTGGCACACCCATAGAGACTGTCAGAGGTCCAGACAACAGGCCCTCCGATTTGACACACTGAACTCTATCAGAGAAGTAGTTGGTAAACCACGCGAGGCAATCATTTGAGAAACCAAGGCTGTCGAGTCTGCCAATAAGATTGACAGCGTCGAAAGCCTTGGCCAGGTTGATGAATCCGGCTGCACAGTAATGTCTCATCGATGGCGGTTATGATGTCGTTTAGAACCTTGAGCGTGGCTGAGGTGCACCCATGACCAGCTCTGAAACCAGATTGCATAGCGGAGAAGGTATGGTGGGATTCGAAATGGTCAGTAATCTGTTTGTTAACTTGGCTTTCGAAGACCTTAGAAAGACAGGGTAGGATAGATATAGGTCTGTAGCAATTTGGGTCTAGAGTGTCACTGCCTTTGAAGAGGGGGATGACCGCGGCAGCTTTCCAATCTTTGGGAATCTCAGACGATACAAAAGAGAGGTTGAACAGGCTAGTAATAGGGGTTGCAACAATTTCGGCAGATAATTTTAGAAAGAGAGGGTCCAGATTGTCTAGCCCGACTGATTTGTAGGGGTCCAGATTTTGCAGCTCTTTCAGAACATCGGCTATCTGAATTTGGGTAAAGGAGAAATGGTGGGGGCTTTGGTTGGTTGCTGTGGAGGGTGCCGGGCAGTTGACCGGGGTAGGGGTAGCCATGTGGAAAGCATGGCCAGCCGTAGAGAAATGCTTATTGAAATTCTCAATTATAGTGGATTTATCAGTGGTGACAATGTTTCCTAGCCTCAGAGCAGTGGGCAGCTGGGAGGAGGTGCTCTTATTCTCCATGGACTTTACAGTGTCCCAGAACGTTTTTGAGTTAGTACTACAGGATGCAAATTTCTGTTTGAAAAAGCTTGCCTTAGCTTTTCTAACTGCCTGTGTATATTGGTTCCTAACTTCCCTGAAAAGTTGCATATCACGGGGGCTATTCGATGCTAATGCAGAACGCCACAGGATGTTTTTGTGCTGGTCAAGGGCAGTTAGGTCTGGCGTGAAACAAGGACTATATCTATTCCTAGTTCAACATTTTTTGAGAGGGGCATGCTTATTTAAGATGGTGAGGAAGGCACTTTTAAAGAATTGCCAGGAATCATCTACTGACGGGATGAGGTCAATGTCATTCCAGGATACCCCGGCCAGGTCGATTAGAAAGGTCTGCTCGCAGAAGTGTTTCAGGAAGCTTTTGACAGTGATGAGGGGTGGTCGTTTGGTCGCAGACCCATTACGGATGCAGGCAATGAGGCAGTAATCGCTGAGATCTTGATTGAAAACAGCAGAGGTGTATTTGGAGGGCGAATTAGTTAGGATGACATCTATGAGGGTGCCCGTGTTTACTGATTTGGTGTTGTACCTGGTAGGTTCATTTATAATTTGTGTGAGATTGAGGGCATCAAGCTTAGTTTGTAGGATGGCCGGGGTGTTAAGAATGTCCCAGTTTAGGTCACCTAGTAGCACGAGCTCAGAAGATAGATGGGGGGCAATCAGTTCACATATAGTATCGATGGCACAGCTGGGGGCAGAGGGAGGTCTATAGCAAGCGGCAACAGTGAGAGACTTGTTTCTGGAAAGGTGAATTTTTAGAAGTAGAAGCTCAAATTGTTTGGGTACAGACTTAGAAAGTAATACATTTTAATCAGTATTGTCTCTCAAAAGTCACAACTTGGCTACATCATACAGCACAAATAATCATACACACATTGGACTATTTTGACTCATCTTTTCATAATTTGACTATATTGTTTTACGTTTCAGACATTATAAACTACTTATTATTTTCCTATTGTCTCAGATCTACGCAAGTGCGTATCGCCGTAGTGGCAATTTTGGGATTTGGCGAGAACTTGACATGCAGGTAAAGAACACCTTGTCTCGCAATGTGGTGCCCAAGCAATAAGGCTTGAGGAGGCGTGGTATATAACCAATGAATGCCAATAAACCATTCAGCCAATCAGCAGTCAGGGCTCAAACCATCCAGTTTAGATGGTTAAATAAACACCTTCACAGACATGTTGAAAGACAAACTTCCTGCGTTATGCTGAACGATACAGCATTAATTCATTTCTGGGGCTGTTTGAAAGCTCCATGGTTTGTTCCAGACGGCATTTCCATGTAAAAAGCCCCATGAGCACTAACATGTGAGGTTCCTAGAAGCACATCAAATGAAAGCAAAGAGTCTGTATTTTGAGAAATTAAGGCATATCTTTTTTGGCTTTGATTACTAGTCAAACAGATGGAAAGGGGGTCTTAGAAAACATCTAGCAGAAAGTATTAGAAATACATCAAAACACAATACTGTTGAAGTAAAGGCCCCTGCCAACTAATATCAACATTTATAGGAATTATTTTGGAATTATTTGCCTTCTGTAAGTTTAAGAAATATTGCCTAGTGTCTTGTCATTCTGTTACCAAAAACCCACATATCTTTAAGATATTTTACAATTTCTTTCCCTAATGAGGACAGAGGAGAACGAAATCTCACAGAATTAACAAGTAAAGGTAGACCTACCAATTAGCAGTAGTGTTTTACTGATATCAATTTGGTTTATGATTTATTAAGTGATTCAAACACGTCGTTCTGTTACCGAATCAGTAACTGACAGAATTACAAAAAAACTCATATTTTATTTACCTAGGCAAGTCAGTTAAGAACAAATTCTTATTTTCAATGACAGCCTAGGAACAGTGGGGGGTTTGAACTTGCAACCTTCCGGTTACTAGGCCAACGCTCTAACCACTATGCTACCCTGCCGCCCCTAACAGAATGTCTTGAAACTGAATTGGCTGCAATGGGTATTTATAGTAGTCACAAACCACAGTTGGGTCACCTGCTACTGTCCTCCCTGTTACTGGCATATATTCAGCTCATAACTGTTTACGTTCTCCTTCTGTCACGTGGTGGTCAAACCAAGAGTGTGAAAACAGTCTGGCCACCCCTCCCTCTCTCTCTCCCTGTCTCTCTTCTCTCTCTCTCTCTCTCTCTCTCCAGTTAATGTCACCTCTCTCAGCTATTACTGGCACCTCCCTATGAGCCCCCTCTCTTTCCATTTACTGTAACCAGCCCCTTCACCCACGGAACACTGACCGACAACGGGCGTCCACGGATGTTGAAAAGTAGTTGAAAATGTGGTCAGTCCAAATCTAAACCAATCAAGGACAGTACAGTAAAGGAAAGTACTGTACAGTAGCCAGGGTTGGGAAGTAACAGATTACAGATGGCTCCAGACTAACATTTTCCCCTGCTGGCACTGGTGACACTAGGATATTCAGTTGGTTGCACCAGTCCATGATTTGGTCTCACCCCAAAAACAATTACTGCGTCACACAATAATAAACAATTAGGCTATTGTTATTTTTGATTGTTAAAATAAGGCTCCAGATTTTTCAGATTTAGTTTTTTGTTCAATATAGATGAATTGTCCTGCATCTTTTTGTGCACTAATATCGTAAGCACATTTTTTTAGGGCTAGTTTACCACCCGAATAAGAGCAAACTCCAAAAACTTTAGATCGCAATAAATATAATACGCACTGCTTTTAAAAAAAACTTTAGTTAACTAGGCAAGTCAGTTAAGAACAAATTCTTATTTACAATGACGGCTTACCCCGGCCAATGCTGGGCCAATTGTGTGTTGCCCTATGGGACTTCCAATCACGTTCGGATGTGACAGCCTGGATTTGAATCAGGGACTGCAGTGACACCTCATGCAGTGGCTTAGACCGCTGCGCCATTCGGGAGCCACGAGTAGGTAGTGCATTGAGTTGTATGTTTTTTTGTATAACTTGGCAATCAATGTTTTTTGTTTGTCGTACTTTTAAAGGGAAAAATCAGAGTCTTAGCGTCATTCTGTTACCGAGGAATTGCCCCTATATCTGATTTACTATTTAAAAAATAGCTTGAACCCCCTGGCCCCTGCTGTGTGAGTCACTTCTGGTGCCAGCTTGCAGGCCCGCTACAGTAGTTGTTATGAGATATAATTTCATTCAGTCACACAGACTCAGTCACGAGGCTTAGGCTACACTTAACAGGGTTTCTCTCCCTAAAGCCACTAGAGTAGAGAGAGCTGATGTCTTGCTGCTCTCTTTTAATGCAAAACTGGAAACAAAACTGCTTGGTGAGTTTGTAGGCTAGATTAAACTGGTCCACACAAGAAGAACCATCATGCCTCTGTCACAATTTTGCTTTTGGGATAGGATAACTGACTCGCCTCAAAAAAAGACTAGATGGAAGAGTAATAAGGCATTTTCCTTCATTCACTCCTGGATCATTTCTATTACCACAGTCGACCCCAGACTTTTATTTTTAATCCGTAGGGAGATGTATGAGGCCCTCAGGATGTTTGTGAATTTTAATACGTTGCCATACAATTACAATTATTATCACGTTGCAGTGAAGAACATGCGTTTGCTGTCTCCACTGTCGTAGTATTAGCGAGGGAGAAACACGGACCGATAAGTGAATCGCAAGCCAACACAAAACACCTCTCCATTTTCCCATTTGCTTGAAAAGAACCGCTTGACGTTTTTCTACTCCAGTCATGTGGGCGTTGAGTCTCTATCTTCTACATGTGACGTGAGATGAGAGGTAGTCGAGTAGATTAGCCTGGTGACATAACGTGACGTGTACTGTAAATTCCCCTCCTGCCATGGTTATTAGTTTGGTATGTTGTATACCATTAGTATGGTATGTTTTGTTCATTCCATGTGTAACTCTGTGTTGTTGTATGTGTCGAACTGCTATGCTTTATATTGGCCAGGTCGCAGTTGCAAATGAGAACTTGTTCTCAACTAGCTTAAATAAAAAAATTAAAAATGAGAGAGCCTCCCTCAATGGTGGTTTAGCCAGGAGCCAAAGCTACATTTACCTTCCTCCCACATTAATAGCTTTTGTCATGCAGCACATCAATAGGTAGATAATAACAATAAGGCCTGAGGGGGTTCGGCATATGGCCAATATACCACAGCTAAAGGCTGTTCTTAAGCACGACGCAACGCGGAGTGCCTGGATACAGCCCTTAGCCATGGTATATTGCCCATATATCACAAACCCCCAAGGTGCCTTATTGTTATTATAAAATGGTTACCAACGAAATTAGAGCAGTAGAAAGAAATGTTTTGTCATACCCGTGTGAATACGGTCTGATATACCATGTCTGTCAGCTAATCAGCACTCAGGGCTCGAAGCAACCAGTTTATAATTCTGCATATACAGAATGCATTATGTGCCATGACAATGGCAATGCAGGAGTGCTTTCTAAGCAGGCCATCACCACATGAGAGAAGAGGATAACAGAATAGATGGAGCTTAGCGAGGCGTGTCATTGAAGATGGAGGAAGGCATTTTGTCAGCAGAAACAAGACAGGGGGGATATCATCTCTCCACGGAGAGACCTCCTCCTGCTGCTGGCTCTATGGAATGACTTCTACAGGCTGTGTGTGTGTGTTTGAGAGAGAGAGTGTGTGTGTCTCACTGTGTGCCAGTGTGAGTTTGTGTGAGTGTAGGTTTGCGCAAGTGTGTGTTTGCATTACTGGTTGTGTGTGCGTGGGCACTGCCGGAGAGACCAGGGGCCATGTGCCAAACCCCGGCTGTGGCCCATTGTGAGACCAGCTGGTGTGTGAAGAGGGCCAGCGGTCAGTTCGGTTCCCAACCAGACTAGAGCTGAAGATGTCTATATTTTCTACTATGAAATATAATACCTGCTATGTCAGGAACCAGGCCCTATCTCTATATTTTTCATCTTTCTTTCTCCCCCTCTCTCAGATTTTGTTCTATGAATCATCTCAGTCATCTCAGAGGCACAGAGGAAACATCAACAGCTGTTGTTTGGCTTCCCTTGTCTATCTCAGCCATGCTGTTTCTGTTTTCGCCTACACCTTGACATTACCGTCAGGATCTAGATGGATTGTTTTTATGTCGAGAGGATCTGGCTGTATGTGTATCTGTGGGGAGAGGTTCTGGGTGTATGTGTATCTGTGGGGAGAGGTTCTGGGTGTATGTGTATCTGTGGGGAGAGGATCTTGGTGTGTTCTTATGCGTTGACTTAGCTAATGTGTGCTTGATGGAGCATTGTGTTATTGTTGTTACAGCACTGTGTTCAGGGTGTGTCGCTACAGCACTGCGTTTAGGCAGGCAAGTGACGCTCATGCTCTCCGAGTTTCAATTTGTGACTTTCTGGTTGGAGAGAAAGCAGAGGACCAATTGTGTTCCTTCTGGGGCAAGATTGTCTCTTTCTGATTGGAGACGGACGTGTGACCTCTGTGTCCTTATTAGGGGGGGGGGGGGGGGGGGGGGTTAGTGGTGCAAGGACCAGTTTAGGCCAGCCAGCTTCCCACAATGCTTTGTAGTGGGGGATATATAGTCAGCGCCAGTGGAGATGTCAGTTCATTCATGGTTTGGGGAGCCCAATGTATTTTTTTCTTCCATGCCATACTAATTCCACTCAAATCCTACTTTTGAAATGGAGGGCTATCTTAAGTAACCTAGCTTAAGCAGTATTGAACTGAACAAAGAAAAGAGGCCCACATCTCTCTTCAGAATACTGCCAGTGGGTTACCCAGTGGAATTTCAATTCATTACCTTTATTTCCCCCCTTTCAGTAGTGTTTCCCTTTTCCTTTCTGTGCCCCAAGGCAGATTATTTCAGTTTAACCTTCCGTGTCATTCACGCTAGCTCCACTGCACTGGCTCACCGGTGGTGATGGGAAGACCCTTTGAAGATATACTTTGTGTGGGTAAAGTCCTGAGAGAGAGGCTGGGGCTTGGTGTTTCCCTGCCCTGCGCAAGCTCGTGCTCTGAGGGGGAATCAGCCCTCTGACTCGTCAAACCCCCTAAACTCATAATTACGACACTAGGTTCTGGCAATACTTAACCTAGTCTACATGTTTGAACTCACATCTACTCTTAACTTAGACCTGTATCTCTCTTTTTTCTCCTTCTCTCTCGCTCTTTCTCTCTCCTCTTTCTCCTCTTTTTCTCTTTCTCCTCTCTCCCTTTCTCCTCTCTCGTTCTCTCTCACACTCTGACTCTCTGTGTCTGTCTATATTTCATAGCTTAATACTTAGCTGTGATGGCTCAGTCTCTACCGCTGCTGTTCGAAAACATCAAGGCTCTCTATTTAGCCTCAAAAGGCTCCAGGGGCCAATTCCACTACAAATTGGAGAACCGTCAACAATTAGCGAGTGCTGTTGTGAGAGCTACGATTAGCATTCGGCATTTGTGTGCCACAGCCTGTGTTTAAATTTACCTGCTACTATAATGACTGCTACTGTTCTTGTTCATTTGGTCATCCAATATGTCCCCCCCCCCATTGGGAAAACTAGTTGACAGGGTGGTAAGAATTGGCGGCAGCTGCAAAAGAACGTGGCACAGTGGTGAATGGAGAAGAACATATACCAATATTTTCTGTGGAAAAATGGCACACCAATTATGTTTTTGCTCAAAAATATCCTTAAACGATGCATGTCACGTCACCTCAGGTTTCACTTCACAAACAGGTCCTACTGTGGATGATTAAGCATTTTCTACTGTGTGAAAAACTCTGTCTGTCTGTCTGTCTGTCTGTGTCTGTCTGTCTGTCTGTCTGTCTGTCTGTCTGTCTTGTCTGTCTGTCTTGTCTGTCTGTCTTGTCTGTCTGTCTTGTCTGTCTTGTCTGTCTGTCTTGTCTGTCTTGTCTGTCTTGTCTGTCTGTCTGTCTGTCTGTCTGTGCTTTGTGTTCACTGTGGTACGTGGGAGAGTTACAGCACAGCTCCCCAACCCCTCCTCTGACCCTGCCCATAGAGAATGTAAACAGACATGACCTAACCCAACCAACTCAGGGCCACAATGCTGTCAAAACTACAGTCAACCTCTACAGGATCAAAGAGTGAATGCGAGGATAGACGGAAGGACGGAGTGGATTATTATTCAAATGTTCCCTATTGCTTGGTAAAGCAGGAATCAGCACCTTCTATTTTAAATAGAAAGTTCTGACAAGGGCAGGATACATCCGAGAGAGAGGAAGGCTTTCATGTCTCAAAAGTAAAAGACAATCCAGTTCCGTTCGATCTTCAAAGCGGAGAAAGAAGGGCAGGAAGGAAGCATTTTCAACAAGGGAGATGTGTCCATCCTGGTCTTTGTACTGTTTCTTATATCTCTCTGTCCACGACCCTGTGGAAATCGAATTAGCATAACACAAAAATCACTATCACAATCTGTCTATTTAAGCTAGCGATATCTGTAGTTTTTGTTGTTGTTGTTGTTGCATGGGCTGCATCTCAATCCACCGCCTCCACAGTGTTTGTCAGACCAGGAGACTTCTGTAGTGTCCGAACACACTACACCCACAAGCCTCACAAAACTCGTCTGTAGGTAGCCCGGTACCAGTTCAAACATTTTTATGGAAGTACTTTAGTGCCCCAAAAAAAGGGGGCTAAATATGGGTACATTTAAAAAAAAAAAAAAAAAAAAATGTAAGATATAGGACAGACACTTCAAAACATTTTTTATTTAACCTTTCTTTAATGATTTATTTATTTACAATGATGGCCTACTCCAGCCAAACCCAGACGAAGCTGGGCCATTTGTGAGCTGCTCTATAGGACTCCCAATCACAGCCAGATGTGAACCAGGGCTGTAGTGACACCTCTTGCACTGAGATGCAGTGCCTTAGACCGCTGCGCCACTCGGGAGCACTAACATCCTTTTGATGTTTTTTCACTATCTGTTTTGCCATGTATGAATATGTTATTTAATGCATGTCTATGGGCTAATAGCGTTAAGGGCAAATTCCATGTTTTATCAAATACATTTCATTTATATATACAGTGCCTTGCGAAAGTATTCGGCCCCCTTGAACTTTGCGACCTTTTGCCACATTTCAGGCTTCAAACATAAAGATATAAAACTGTATTTTTTTGTGAAGAATCAACAACAAGTGGGACACAATCATGAAGTGGAACGACATTTATTGGATATTTCAAACTTTTTTAACAAATCAAAAACTGAAAAATTGGGCGTGCAAAATTATTCAGCCCCCTTAAGTTAATACTTTGTAGCGCCACCTTTTGCTGCGATTACAGCTGTAAGTCGCTTGGGGTATGTCTCTATCAGTTTTGCACATCGAGAGACTGATATTTTTTCCCATTCCTCCTTGCAAAACAGCTCGAGCTCAGTGAGGTTGGATGGAGAGCATTTGTGAACAGCAGTTTTCAGTTCTTTCCACAGATTCTCGATTGGATTCAGGTCTGGACTTTGACTTGGCCATTCTAACACCTGGATATGTTTATTTTTGAACCATTCCATTGTATATTTTGCTTTATGTTTTGGATCATTGTCTTGTTGGAAGACAAATCTCCGTCCCAGTCTCAGGTCTTTTGCAGACTCCATCAGGTTTTCTTCCAGAATGGCCCTGTATTTGGCTCCATCCATCTTCCCATCAATTTTAACCATCTTCCCTGTCCCTGCTGAAGAAAAGCAGGCCCAAACCATGATGCTGCCACCACCATGTTTGACAGTGGGGATGGTGTGTTCAGCTGTGTTGCTTTTACGCCAAACATAACGTTTTGCATTGTTGCCAAAAAGTACAATTTTGGTTTTATCTGACCAGAGCACCTTCTTCCACATGTTTGGTGTGTCTCCCAGGTGGCTTGTGGCAAACTTTAAACGACACTTTTTATGGATATCTTTAAGAAATGGCTTTCTTCTTGCCACTCTTCCATAAAGGCCAGATTTGTGCAATATACGACTGATTGTTATCCTATGGACAGAGTCTCCCACCTCAGCTGTAGATCTCTGCAGTTCATCCAGAGTGATCATGGGCCTCTTGGCTGCATCTCTGATCAGTCTTCTCCTTGTATGAGCTGAAAGTTTAGAGGGACGGCCAGGTCTTGGTAGATTTGCAGTGGTCTGATACTCCTTCCATTTCAATATTATCGCTTGCACAGTGCTCCTTGGGATGTTTAAAGCTTGGGAAATAATTTTGTATCCAAATCCGGCTTTAAACTTCTTCACAACAGTATCTCGGACCTGCCTGGTGTGTTCCTTGTTCTTCATGATGCTCTCTGCGCTTTTAACGGACCTCTGAGACTATCACAGTGCAGGTGCATTTATACGGAGACTTGATTACACACAGGTGGATTGTATTTATCATCATTAGTCATTTAGGTCAACATTGGATCATTCAGAGATCCTCACTGAACTTCTGGAGAGAGTTTGCTGCACTGAAAGTAAAGGGGCTGAATAATTTTGCACGCCCAATTTTTCAGTTTTTGATTTGTTAAAAAAGTTTGAAATATCCAATAAATGTCGTTCCACTTCATGATTGTGTCCCACTTGTTGTTGATTCTTCACAAAAAAATACAGTTTTATATCTTTATGTTTGAAGCCTGAAATGTGGCAAAAGGTCGCAAAGTTCAAGGGGGCCGAATACTTTCGCAAGGCACTGTATTTTTACAGGGATTCTAAATCAGATAGCTAAATGTTCCTTAGTATGACCTTAAAATAATTCCATATGTTAGCTTAGTAGAAATCTGAGTACTATAGCTATTATAGTGCTTACACTTATGGATACATTGTATTGTATGAATTGGTGCGGTACTACTGAAGTTGATCATCCACTTTATTGTATGCAAATGTGCTATTCTAATAAAGTTTGACCTCTTTAGGCCTCATCCTGAGCACTGCCAGGTCGGCTTCTAGGGGTCGCTGACGGGACCGGATCCCAGCTGCACCCACCATGACTCCCAGGTCCTCCACCATGACCCCAACCATGAAGCAGTGGAGGCAGCTGGTTCTGGTGGTGATGCTGGCCTGGCTCCTCATCTTCCTGGCCCTGCTCTCCCACTTCCTGGACCCCCGGGATGTGGATCTCCGCTCGCCCTCCTCGCTCACCCACACCGAGACCCGCCGTCTGGCCTCCATCCAGGGTAGTCCATCGGGCATCAGGGCTTCTCCTCTTGAGGTGACATCCTCATCTTCACCCGCCAACCAGGATCCCAGCCACAGCCAACAGGTTAAAAAGGAGGCCCTGGAGCTGAGCCAGAATGGTGACTTGGTGGTCTGGAAAAAGGTGAGCGACCAGGAGGAGAGGGTGTATCAGGAAAGGGAAGAGAAGATAAGGAGGGAGAGACTGAGAAGGAGGAGGAGGAAAGGGAGCATGTCCAGGGCTGAGCAGCGGGGCAGAGACGGCTACTATTTATCCCAGTCCAAGGTAGTGGTCCAGCAGCTGCGAAGGGGCATTGCCTCAGCGGGAATGCTCGCTCCACACCTGCAGAAGTCCATGAGGGACTACCTGAATCTCAACAGACATCACGTGGCCTACAGGGGGCGGCGCAGGGGTAGGCAGAGCGGGAGGGAGGTACTCTGTGAACTGAAGGAGCAGGCCAGGTTGAGGACACTGGATGGGACAGAGCAACCCTTCTCTGGGCTGGCCTGGGACAGGCTAGTGCCCCCACGACCTCTGGAGCAGCTTTGGGGCCAGGGGTCAAAGTTCAAGTCGTGTGCGGTGGTCACCTCGGCCGGGGCTATCCTCAACTCTTCCCTAGGGAGAGAAATTGGTGAGTGCTGTAGGACAGGTGATACACATTTTTCCAAACATCGGCAGTATTTATAACGTAACTGTTAGCTCCATGTAAATAAAGACACTGCTGCCAAGTTATGGTACAAATCCAGACGAAAGTAAAGCTCAAACTAAGTTTATTACACCCAGCTGGATGTTGCAACTGCATAACACAACATACAAGTCACACAATCACATATTTATACCTTTCAACTGGGCAAAGTCATCTCCTGGTATGTCTAAGATAAACAGATTCTCTGTTGCTGGGCAGGAACTAAGTCTGTTCTTTGTAGTGTCGTGGCCCGGCCTGAACACAGAACTTCTGTGTGTGTGTGTGTGTGTGAGAGTGATAAGGCTTCAGTTGGAGTGTTGTTGGGTTGGGACCCTTCCCCCCCCCCCCCCCCTCCCAGAGGTCTCTTCTCTATTCAACTGTTGTCCTCACCTCGATGTTGACTTCCACATCTCTCCTGACTTAGTTCCATTGAGACTAACCTAGCTTATCAGAAACTGAGGCTCCCTTTAACTACTTCCTTAAAAAATATTTATGGCAAAGGAAGAACATGTCTGGACAGACAGACACTTTCTGTACTTCAAATCAAACTTTATTTGTCACATGCGCTGAATAAAACAAGTGTAGACTTTACCGTGAAATGCTTATTACTTCACTGCGATATTACACACACGCTTCAAAATCCTAAGTAATAACAAGTTAGTACTACTAATCAGACTGATTCTACAGGTATACAAGTTATTACAACTAATTGGCTGGTTGTCAGACTAGTCTTCATCACTGCATAAGTGTATTGCTTTGGTAGGTTTGATTTACCCTTAGAATTGAACTGGCCTCTACCCTTACAGTGCAGAAGAGCTCTGATGCTGGGAAGTTCCTCACACCTATAGAAATCGCTCCGGCATTCAGTGCACGTGAATGGGAACGCTGACTGACTCTACGGGATCTTTAGACCACTCTACTTTGTATTCATTCAGTAGCCTTTCGTGTTGATACCATCAGATTGGCTTGTCACTCCTCATGGATTTGTTCATTTGATGTGATGAGTAGCCTGCGTGTCCTTGAAATGAGGAGGAAGAGCCATGACAGTAATGCAAGCACCTTTTTATAAATGAGACTTCAGCCGGTAACATAAGACCTCAAAAGAAAAGGGTTTGCTGCTCTCTAGTGTTGGAGTTAAGTTAGTGATTCATAAGCGTCATGATAAGCATAATATTATGGTTTACCTGAACGAGATATACACTGAAAGAAAATATAAACGAAACATGCAACCATTTCAAAGGTTTTACTGAGTTACAGTTCATATAAGGAAGTCGGTCAATTGAAATCAATTCATGAGGCCCTAATCTATGGATTTCACATGACTTGGAATACAGATATTCTGTTGATCAGAGATGCCTGAAAAAAAAGTAGGGGTGTGGATCAGAAAACCAGTTAGTATCTGGTGTGATCACCATTTGCCTCATGCAGCACAACACATCTCCTTCTCATGTAGTTGATCAGGCTGTTGATTGTGGCCTGTGGGATGTTGTCCCACACCTCTTCAATGGCTGTGCTGGATATTGGCTGGAACACGCTGTCGTACAAGTTAGTCCAGAGCATCCCAAACATGCTCATTGAGGGACCTGTCTGGTGAGTATTTAGGCCATGGAAGAACTGGGACATTTTCAGCTTCCAGGAATTGTGTATAGATCCTTTCGACATGGGACCATGCATTATCATGCTGAAACATGAGGTGATGGCGGCAGATGAATGGCACGACAATGGGCCTCAGGATCTCATCACGGTATTTCTGTGCATTCAAAATTGCCATAGATAAAATGCAATTGTGTTCGTTGTCCATACCATAACCCCACCTCCACCATGGGGCACTCTGTTCACAACGTTGACAGCAAACCACTCGCCCACACGACGCCAAACACGCTGTCTGCCATCTGCCCGGTACAGTTGCCAAGAGAGTGCATAGCCGTCATCAAAGCAAAGGGTGGCTACTTTTAAGAATCTGAAATATAAAATATATTTAGATTTGTTTAACACTATTTTGGTTACTACATGTTTCCATATGTGTTATTTCATAGTTTTGATGTCTTCACTATTATTATACAATGTAGAAAATAGTAAAAACAAAGAAAACCCCTGGAATGAGTAGGTGTGTGTAAACTATTGACTGGTACTGTGTTTTATATATAAATATAAAATTAAAAAAATTAGAGTACAGACTATTGAATGAGACAAACGTTTTTGAGGAGATAATTATAAAAATACAATTTTATTTCTTTTCATTTTAATAAGACATGAAAATGCAATGAAATGAAGGTTATTTGTTTATGTAAAATTCTAAATGTGAAATTCTTGGGGGAGTCCCGAGAAATTTTGGCTGAAAAAATGTGGTCCCCACTGAAAAGCTTTAAATACCACTGCACTCGAGCGAGACATTCACTAACAACATTACTTATGCTTGTAGATAAACCATGCCGTTTTCATGGTGCTGTTTCATGGGTGATGCATACAGCTTATGTCCATACCCTGTACTCAGATTCCCATGAGGCTGTGCTTCGCTTCAACGCTGCTCCTACAGAGGGCTATGAGAATGACGTGGGCAACAAGACCACCATCCGCATCATCAACTCTCAGGTAGGTCGCCCGCTTCTCCTCCTGTGACTTTTCTTTAGTACTCAGGACCTCCTATTGGTTGACAGTGGAATCACTGACACGCTGCCTTATGAAAATGATTTGAGTTGATCTAGAGCTGAGTGAAACCGCTGGTCAGATCACTAAGACAGTCTATCCCAGCACTACCACGCTTATCTAGTCAATCATTGATGATACACCTATCATTTGGGAGAGGGCAAGTTGGCGTATGGGATCTGTACATGTGGACTCTAGGTGAGATGTACTCGTATTGCTTGCCTCGTTTACATTTAGCCTGGGGTGCTGGAGAGCAGTACAGCAATCAGTAATTTGTCTCCCTGCAGATACTTGCCCGGCCAAGGCATCGCTTCACCACCAGCTCTTTGTATAAGGGTATGACACTGGTGGCCTGGGATCCTGCACCGTACTCTGTGGACCTGCCCAGGGTAGGTCTCTCTGCTCTTTCTCTCTCACTGTCAGTCACGCGCTGTAGTGTGCGTGTGTGTGTGTCATTAATGACTTCTTAATCATCTCCTGGTTCATTTTAGGGAAAGTCTGGTGCAGAGTGAGTAAGCAAACATCGCCGTTGTGGCCTTAAGCAAAGCACTTAACACCCTACAATTGTTCCAGGAGCACTGTAGCCGACCCACTGTGGACTCCAATCACTTTGTAGAAACATCTCAAGTCTCATAGCAAAGGGTCTGAATACTTATGTAAATAAGGTATTTCTGTTTTTAAGGTTTAACACATTTGCTAGAATTTCTAAAAAACAGTTTTCACCTTGTCATTATGGGGTATTGTGTGTAGATTGCTGAGGAAAATGTTTTATTTAATCCATTTTAGGATAAGGCTATAACGTAACAAAATGTGAAAAAAAGTAGTTTTTTCCGAAGGCACGCTATATGAAGAACAATGTAATAATGTGTTTTACATGACCTCTGCTGTCTGCCACACACATTGGCATGGCATTAGTTCAAATACAGATTGGACACACACACACACACACACACACACACACATTCATAAGGCCAATGATCAAGGGCTGCATGTTAATCAAGGTATTCTAATGGCATCCACTTTGAAAATGAAAGCCATTGTTTGTATTTGTGTGCTTTTGTTTGTGTGCACATGCATGCGTGTGTGTTTGTGCGCTCGCAGTAGAGCATGTGTGTTTTTGTAAAGCCTACTGTACTACATGCACCCAATATGTACGGACGGTTAAACACATTCATTGGGACTTTTAGCAAGAATTGCTGTTCTTTATCTGATGCTTAAAAGGCATAATTTACTCAATTTTGCCTCATATTATCTCGACTGTTTGAAGAACCAGAGAGTTAACACTGTATCTGTCACCTAGCAGCTTAATGTTACCGGGTGTCAGAACAAAGGCTGATGTTTTCACTCTGCGGTCAAAGCATCCCCACATTTATTGAGCCGATTACCTCTGTCAAATTCTGGCACCATATTCCCTATTAAGTGCCCTTGAAATGTAGGGAATGAATGCAAAATAAAATGAATTTACAGAATAGAAAGTTAATTAAAGCATATCTGCTGAAGTCAGTCATCAATACCTCCATTACACCTGCTATGGGTGCGGGGGAACGAGTATTTGGTGTAACAAACCTTGACTTTAAAAGGTTGGTCTCTCGTCATATTTTCAAGGGAAATATCCTGACTTTGTCCCCTGAATCATGGATTTAACTGACTCTTGTGTAAGCAGTGGTGTATGACAAGAACATGAATTTGTACAACATTTTAGCTTGGGGCGTTGGGATTCCTGTGGGGATGTCGTGAGTCAGTCAGTATGGTGGTGATGGATTCAAGCAAACCTGCATCACAATATTGGCACAATAGCTGTAGCATTTTAACATGCATTCTTTCCCGTAGTCAAATAAAAGCATAGTACTAATACTCATTTTAGGTGCTCTTGAAATACATTAGCAGGTAGACTGCTCCGTAGCAGGCTGCAGTGCTGCCGGAGTAGTTTGATTTCTAACAAAGACACCGTGTCAACACTGCGGTGGCAGCAGTGAGTCTGACACTCGGCAGATGCTGTCATGATTGTGCTGACCCGGAGTAGCAGCGGTCTATTTCAGATAGCGTTAATAAAGATGCTTGGTGCTGACTGAAGTGTCCTCTCCTCTCCTCTTCAGTGGTACAGGAACCCAGACTATGACCTGTTCACCCCGTACGAGGAACGCCGGCGGCTCCACCCCACACAACCGTTCTACATCCTCCACCCCAAGTTTATCTGGCAGCTGTGGGACGTGATCCAGGGGAACACCCAGGAGAACATCCAGCCTAACCCCCCGTCCTCTGGGTTCATAGGTGGGCAAGCGCCTCTGATCATCCACCCGGGCACCCCACCCATCCACTTATCGGTTTGACCGCTGTGTCTGAAATGGTACACCTGTTCCCCATGACAGGAACACGCTTCAGCCAACGTGCATCGAATTCACAAAACTTTATTGAGATGCAGCACATACTGCAGGCCTAGTTCAGAACACATATGGTGGTATCCTTGGTTCAATGAGACGAGCAGGCTTTAAGTAAACGGCAGACAGAAGGATGCATGTTTTTTTTTTTTTTTTTTTTTTTGCTTTAGTGAGTGAGATCTGCGATTTCTCAAAGGTAAAAATATAACAAAGAGCTTAATTGTTATTCCGTGTGTGTTCAACCTCAACATCTATTTACAAGGTTACACAGTCAAGAGGGCACAGGTGCTCAATAACAATTGGCATTCCAGGAAGTCAATCATTGATTTTCTAAACAAATACTAATTTTCAAGGTAACCTGGTGGGTAGGAGTGTTGAGCCAGTAACCGAAAGGTTGCTGGATCAAATCCCAGAGCTGACAAGGTACAAATCTGTCATTCTGCCCTGGAGCAAGGCAGTTACTCCGCTGTTGACGTAGATGTCAATGTAAAGCAGCCCCCCGCACCTCTCAGATTCAGAGGGGTTGGGTTAAATTTCAGTTGAAGGCATTCAGTTGTACTGACCAGGAATCCCCCTTTCCCATATTGTGTCCCGTGTTGGTGTTTTGGAAGGGCAGAGCGGTGAGAAATTATGTGAATATTAGGGGTAAGATTATGGCAAGGCAAAAAAAAAAGGCATCTATACCATTCTAAACCTGCGTAAATATTACCTCTCACACATGGACCAAAAGCACGGAGGAGAGTCCAGAAAGAACAACATTCATTCCTGTGTTGTTTTTCCCCCTCTTGTTTTGTTCTCTTACGACATAGACCCCGTGGCAATTCCTGGAATCCCAGCAGGAGGGCTTGAGGGGGCTGTGTCATCCTGAGCACGTTACTGCGCTACCACCACACACACACAGAAAGAGAACACACACTCACTGCCAGCAGCAGGACTCAGGACCATGACACACAGAATGATTTTATTTGGGTTGCAGTCCATTTTATTTAACTGTTTTTGGGTTACAGTTTATTAGGAAGTGAGAGGCAGTGCTGTTCAGTTTGTCATCTTGATGAAGACAAGCAAGTGCCGTATGATGGCTACAGCCAGCCACTATGTGGCAGCCCAATGGGGGTGCCAGGCTGTTTGACTGCCTGCTGGGAGCTTTAGACTTGTAGACTGAGGAACATGTCAACATGCAAAGCCAGATACTGCATGACTCAACACTACAGACACAGAAAGATGGTAACTTTAACAGGTTGCGGCTTTCGTACAACCCCTGGCTGTCATCCCGACATGCAAATATTGGTTGGATCAACACTGTTTCCACATTGTCATAACTGTAAACAACCTTTCAGTCAACTGACAATTGAACATTGTCATGATCTCTTTTGCCCAATGGGATGATGGCTTCAAGAGTGCAAGACAAGTGTTGCAAACATGAACACTTTCTGTTACACTTCTCCAACTGTTTCTGGTTTATTACCCTCCCCACCCTGCAGTGAAATTGAAAATCCCTTCACATTGTTTCCATACATTTAATACCAGTTTCGGTTGTAATTGCTAGCCAGTTTTACACAGATCACCCAGGTGCATCATTTATAAAAAAATTATTACGCACATATGATAGTTGGAATCCACAGCTATATAGTGATTTCATATATAGTGATATATATTGATTTAGCAACTTAGTGTGATCTAGAAATGATCATGATTGTGTGTGATTTACACCCTTCGACATGTGTATAAACATTGTGATTGTTCTTCCTATTGTTTCAAGAACTAATGGTATGCTGAAATGTAGAATAAAAACTGAGCAAACAAATGAGGCCCGAGGTGATTTGATCTCACAGATGAGGTACAAAGCATTCAGCTTCACCGGCATCATTCACATAGCTGCTTTAGAACAAATGAATAGATGGACTGTCTGTTATTGCTGTTATATGACAGCACACTGTAACAGTTATGACAAAATACTTTTTTGAACTGTAACAGTAATGACAACACTAAAGCCACTGCAGTCTTAATACAACTCTGGTGTCTATCGACGTAACACATGTAACAATATGATAACGGAAGTTGAGGAAAAATACACGTTTTGTTTTTAAGTAAACAACACCACACTGTTGCGTTTTCTCACGGCAAGACTTGACAGGAATTTATATCTACACCTTTACTGAGTGACAAAGTAACAGTTGACCATCTCTATGGGTTGGGGCGGTTGACACACCTTCTATAACATGGATCATCAACTAGATTCAGCTGCGGGCCGATGCACGGATGGTCGGGGGGCCAGAACATAATTACTGCCAACTGACAGCAAGAAGTCCAAACAGATATAACGTTTACTAAAGCATAATCATTTCTAAACAGGTTTCCAAACTTAAAATCCATTTCCGTTGATTTCATGTTCTTACAGTCTCATATCCAACGACAAAAATACCACACAAAAAAAAAAATATATTATTATTTATATTTGCCATGAACTTGGGGGGCCAAATAAATCCACCCGCAGGCCGCCAGCTGGGGTCCCCTGTTCTATAAGATACCGTGTAGTTTCTGGGGTGATGACGTGGAATAGATCACTTTGTTCGTAGAAGATATTGATAGTTCTCTGTCTGGGTAACGTTGTGGATTAGATCACTGACTGTGTGTTTAGAAGAGTTCTCTGGTGACACAACGTCGTGATGGATCATTTATGGATCATTTATGGGTAGTCTGTTGTTGAGGCGTTCTCATGATGACAAATCACTATGGGGAGTTGTTGGGTGATGCCACATGATATACTGTGTAGACTGAGTTTTTGGGCGACACCACATGACAAATGCCAGGGATAACACCATATCCTCTAGAGTTCTCGGTGGTGATCACTGGATAGCGTTTGTCACATGGGGGAAAGGGGGGGTGGGTTGAGAGGGGCTTCGGGGGGTACGCGGCTGTCCACAGGAGGTGATCTCTTGGTTGGGGTCTGGGCTGGTCTGTTCGGAGACGGGGGTGGTGACTTCACGGTTGTTAGTGCTGCACTCCACCGTGTGGTTGTGGTTATGGTGGTTGGCGCCGGTGGAGAGCTGGGGTGTGAGGGCTACGTTGTTACTGTGGCCCCGGCGGTTGAGCTGGATGACGGTGGTCTTGGAGGGCATGGAAGAGACGCCGTTCTCAGAACTGGGCCGCTTGCAGTGGAACAGGATCAGGAAACACCTGTAGAACTGCAAGGGAGGGACAAAGAGAGAGAGAGTGTGTGTGTGTGTGTGTGTGTGTGTGTGTGTGTGTGTGTGTGTGTGTGTGTGTGTGTGTGTGTGTGTGTGTGTGTGTGTGTGTGTGTGAGAGAGAGGGAGAGAGGGTGTGTGAGAGAGAGGGTGTGTGTGAGATGGGGGGGGGGGGGTGATGAGGGGGGTGTGTATGATAGGGGGGAGTGTGCGTTGCAAAATAAAGTTACACGTTATTCAATCTTTGCACCCATAGTGCTTGCGTGTGCTAACGAGCATCTGCGTTGGCAGGCGCTAAAATAGAAGTTGCTTCTATTTGTGACGCCGAACGCGATGCAAGTCCTGCCTCTCCCATCTCCTCATTGGCTTTTAGAAGCATATACCCACGTGGGTGATTGAAAGATGAACTGAGATCGGTTGGTCGGCTGTGGTAATACACCTTATTATGAAGGTTAGTTATTATGAAAGTTAGATGCCAATTGCCATATAAAGTCCAAAGAAGAAAAAGCCTGGAAGAAGGAGAGATGACTAGAAACGATTCGGTTGACTGTTTTATGTGTAGATTAATTGGTGGAGTATAGGACCTTGTGCATTTCAGGTAAAATAACAACTCAATGTTTATATCCCAGGACAAATTAGCTAGCAACAACAAGCTAGCTAGCTAAATTGCCATAAATGTTTAATGCTTTTCGACCTGTCCCCAAATTAATATAATTGGTTCAGAATTGGTTCAGAGTTTGTTTTGATACTTCAACCTGCGTTAGATTGCAGTATGAGCTGTAATGAATTCATCTTTGCCCTTTTTGTTTTGATTACAGGCATTGTCCTGATGATGTCGCTGTGCGAGGAGGTCCATGTCTATGAGTACATCCCTTCTCTGCGTCAGACAGACCTGTGCCACTACCACGAGCACCACTACGACCCAGCCTGCACCCTTGGGGCGTACCACCCCCTGCTCTTTGAGAAGCTACTGGTCCAGAGGATGAACAGCGCCTCCCAGCACGACCTCAAAACCAAGGGCAAGGTCACGCTGTCGGGGTTCAGCGCGATCAACTGTGGGCCATGACCCCTGACCTTTGACGACCTATGGCCATCAAGAGACAGAGAGTGCCGATACTAATCAAGCGACTGAAGAGGCTAAGTTGAGTCAGCACAGTCGTCCGTGGGCCATGATCTGGCTTTTGACCTTTGACCTGGGCTGCTGTCTGGAAAATCAGGATGAAAGTGAAGAGGAGGAGAGCGTTGCCACTACTAATCAATCTTAGGCTGTAGCGGCTAAGCGAGCATGCTTGAGAACTGCCTTTGTCACAATGGATAGTGTCAATTGTTGAAAGGAGGAGGGGAGGGGGGGGGGGGGGGGGGGGGCGTTTAGGGAATGTGGATATCATGTTGTTGTATTGTGTCATGAAGTAGTCCTCCAGGGATGTATTCCTACTGGAGAGATGGGTCATCTTTTTAAGGTAATTGTCCTTGTGACACAATGTTGTACATGGGCGAGGTCTGGGTATGAACGTGGAAAAGTGATCTATAGATTCAAATATTGAACATCGGTCAAAGGCATGTTTTTCTGATTCAACGAATGAGGTGCATTGTCATGTTTAGAAACATTTGAAATAGAGAATTGAAAACATGCAGTGTAAAGGGTTTTACTTGCGAGGGTAGGTTTGAATTTAAGCAGTTCAAAAAGCATGTTGTGTTTCTTTTTGGGAAAAAAAAAAAATATTGCAGACCTCATTTGAGAAATTCAGGGATAGTAGTGTATGTAGGTCTATGAGGGAAAACAACCACTTTTCACTTTCTTTTGTTGTTGCATGAACCAGTCAACCTAACCACTGATCTGTGTGTATGTGAGTAAGGAACTGAAACTTTCTTATCAGTGTTCTCCTGTCCTCTGTACGTACGCTATTTAAAGTTACTGTACCTCAACGACCAGATGGTAAAACTGACAACAGTTACTTTTCCTGGCCTTGATATGATTCTACAGCCACACTGTAAATATACTGTGAATGTGGTTTGTTTGCCTGTAGAAGTCTGGTCAAGTGTAATGCAATGAATGTAGCTATGAATAGTTTGAGGCACATTTATAAAAAAATAAAAAATAAAAACCTTTATTTAACTAGGCAAGTCGGTTAAGAACAGATTCTTATTTACAATGATGGCCTACCCTGGCCAAGCCTGGTGTGCGCCGCTCTATGGGACTGTAGTGACGCCTCTTGCACTGAGATGCAGTGCCTTAGACCGCTGCGCCACTCGGGAACGCAGCGGTCTAAGGCTTTTGGCAATGGTGATATAGACTTGATAACGTGCCAAATGTTCCCTGTGTGAAGTTTACTGTTAGTTAACACTACGTCCTCTAGGAGTGAACCACTACAAAAGCAAAGCAGAGGCCTCAGCTTGGAATAATATAAATGGACAGAATGTCCTTACGATGATTCAGGAAGGGAATGCACCAAACACAGCAATAGAAATGTCATTTTTCTTTGGAATGATTTTTTTTGAGAAGTGTTTGCTAATCTACTGTTGAGGGTAAACACTATAATATTCACACCTTTTGGGATCTTTAAACAAAAATCATGTTGTTTTTACAGATCATTTTCTATAGCCAGAATCAGTTTGTACTGAACATAATTTGTTAGTTTGTATAAAATGTGTATTTCTTTTCCATTGTTTTCTACTTAAACTGTTGTGAATAAAGACATTGTACTTGCCTTGTGATTTGACCCTTGTCTAACCAGCTGTTTAACTACATATCCCGCAATTCAAGTGGCAAGGGCTGTATCTCAATTGCTTAAAAATGTATTACCTGCTCGTCTCCTCCCTTTGATTAAAAACACTTGACTAGTGTAAGAAATAATGTTGGAAGCTCGTCATTGGGCTGGCTTTCATCTGGTCACGTCTTTCACATCAACGTAACGAAGGAGGTGAGGTGAGTAGAGGACACATTTTTGGTTTAGGTTCTGCTCACCTGTTTGTTCATGAGTATATAGATGAGGGGGTTGATGACGGTGCTACTCTTAGCCATGATGGAGGGCACCACAGTCACGATGGGGGTGATAAGGCCCGGGTGTCCAAAGGTGGCCATCATGGCGATCACGCCGTAGGGCATCCAGCACAGCAGGTAACACACCACTGTGGTGATCACCATGAACAGGATGTGGAACTCTCTCCGCCGCGCCGCCGACTTACGGATCCTCCCCACCTGGGAGGAAATGATCATACATGAAGTTGTGCATAAATGCATGTCCTGAGAGGCCAATCACATAGGAGGATGTAGAAGGACATACAAGGTCTTGTTACAATACTTAAGAGAAATGTAATTTCCTTCCTTCACTGCTTAGGCTAATCAATGTTTACATTTGTATTTTATATTTAAAAAAAGCCTCCTTAACATAGGCTAATCAGTGTCATACTTATCACCAATACTTAAAAAAAAACATCCTTCCTTGTGATAGGCTAATCACTGTTTCAATTGTTTTAATAATGAAGACTTTTCCCTTCCTTCCCTAATTGACTTTAAAACAGGATTGGATGAGTGAAGTAGGGTTTCCAGTTCACTACCTTTTACTTATCCTGTCATGTCACATCAGTTATTGCTTAATCTTCCAGGAAGGCAGAGTGCTTTTCAAAAAGTATTCCAATAGGGCCACGCAAGTCGAAACACTTACAATCTCATTACCGGGCCAGACCTGTCTGATCGGAGTGTTCTGAAACACCTGTAGCCTTAAGATTCATCCCAGCTGAGAAAGAAAAAAACAACTGCCTAATTATCTAGTAACAAGATGTTTTCTTTCTAGGATATTAGTCTTAATTGCAGTGGAGGAAAGGGAACCAAGTGTTAAAAAAAACACTAAAAAAACACCATCTGTCCAATGAACACAGTCTTAATCATGTAAAAGTAGTGTTCAGTGTCTCTCTTTGCGCACACTCTCCTACTCTCTACTCTCAATCCTACCAATCCGTAACCACCAACTTCTTTTCCAAGCATCTCAGTCTACAGGCCACTTAAGACAGGGCATCTTTCTACAGGACGTCAATATGAAGGAGAAGTACTGAGTGCATATTACGTCTCTATATATATGTATGTCAAACACCTTATTACTTAAACACGGGGGGGGGGGGGGGGGGGGATGGAGACACCAGATAACGCTCACTACGCAGGGCTTCAGCATTCTACCCAATAACGGACAGTTTTAACGCTGCAAGTCTTTCTGATCATCGGTGGTTTATCAGCAGGTTCAGACCCTGACCCAACATGCTGATCTCCTCTGGTTCCTATCTCCTCTGTTCAAGCCTCACTTCTATTGATGTTATATTGACGAAAACACACACGTGCACTGGCAAACGTAGCCATCCATGTTGGTTTTAGGCACTGTAAACACCTACCACTTCTACAGATCACTTCTTCACAGGTAGATGATTACAGTTTTCAGAATAAGAAGTGTTTGCGTGAAGAGTAGCGAATAAACAGAATATGTGAAGGCTAAACATGGCACGGTGTGTTTGATTTCAAGCCATTTTACATTTGAACCCATGTGGACAGGTGGGACAGCCCACCTGTTTGACAGCGTAGAGCAGCCTCCCGTAGCAGTAGACCATGACCAGCACAGGCAGACCCAGACAGAAGATGAACAGGCAGATGATGTAGGAGTGAGACTGGGGCGTCTGGGATGTCCAGGTGACCGAGCAGCTGGTACCGGCCCCCTCTAGGCCGTAACTACTCCAGCCCAGCAGGGGGGGCACTGTCCAGAACAGGGAGTAGAGCCAGGAGCCCGCCACGGCCAGCAGAGGCTTACGGTAGTCGGGGGCTTGCTTGTTGTACACGGTTAAGGTGCTGTAGCGGTCATAGGAGAGGAAGGCCAGCGAGATTAGCGACACAATTCCTGAGAGATGGATAGAGAAAGAGAGGGAGGTAGGGAGAGGAGGGAGGGAGAGAAAGAGAGACAGACCGAGAGAGAGAACAAGAGGGATGGTGGTAGACCGTGATTAGACAGATTAAGGTGCACTGGCAGGCTACCCTTAAAACAGACCAACTGCATGCGTTCCGTTTGGCTTTTCTAAACTGAGCCTTAATACCCAAGTAAATGATCACTTTTGAAGGGCGAACATATGAAATTCCTTATTTTATACGGCTATTTTAAGCAGCCCCATGAACACATCACTGTGTGCATTACAGCCTTGAAGATGAATATTGCAGCCCCTGCAAATATGAAAACAGTACTGTAGGTTTCAGTTACATTTTGAAAGCAAACTGCCTTCAGTAGTCTAAGTCCAGTGGGATCTGTGAGAAGTTGTGTACTGTAGTGGGTTATCAGCTAGGAGTGACAAGTCCAGTAATCATATACATATGGTCCTCTATACCGGATTTCTACACTCTTAGATAAAAGGTTTCCAAACGGGTTCTTTGGCTGTCCCCATAGGATAACCCTTTTTGGTTCCAGATAGAACCCTTTTTGGTTCCAGGTAGAACTCTTTTGGGTTCCGTGTAGAACTCTCTTTGGAAAGGGTTTTTACACGGAACCCAAAAGGGTTCTACCTGGAATCAAAAAGGGTTATCCTATGGGGACAGCAGAAGAACCGTTTTAGGTTCTAGATAGCAAGATTTACCGGATAATACTTTAATTTAGCCACTTAAAAACCCCAAACATATCTTATCACTTCAAGGGGAATATCATATGATGCTTGTACTGTATGTATTTGTATTTGTATTCATTATGGATCCCCATTAGCTGCTGCTACTCTTCCTGGGTTCCAGCTAAATTAAGGCAGTTTATACCATTTTAAAACATTACAATACGTTCACAGATTTCACAACACACCCTGTGCCCTCAGGCCCCTACTCTACCACTACCACAAATCTACAGTACTAAATCCATGTGTATGTATAGTGCGTATGTGTGTGTGTGTGTGTGTGTGTGTGTGTGTGTGTGTGTGTGTGTGTGTGTGTGTGTGTCTGTCTGTCTGTGCCAATGTTTGTGTTGCTTCACAGTCCCCGCTGTTCCATAAGGTGTTTTTTTTAATCTGTTTTTTAAATCTAATTTTACTGCTTGTGTCAGAAACCTGATGTGGAATAGAGTTCCATGTAGTCATGGCTCTATGCAGTAGTGTGTGCCTCCCATAGTTTGTTCTGGACATGGGGACTGTGAAGAGACCTCTTGTGGCATGTCTTGTAGGGTATGCATATGGGTGTCCGAGCTGCGTGCCAGTAGTTTAGACAGACAGCTCGGTGCTTTCAACATGTCAATACCTCTCATAAATAACAGTTGTGATGAAGTCAATCTCTCCTCCATTTTCAGCCAGGAGAGATTGACACGCACATTATTAATATTAATATGTGCAAACCACGTTACATGTCTCAAGCCTGCAAAGTCTTCTACAATTATAAATACTTGTAAACAGTAAATAAATACTAATATAAATACTTATTAAACACTTACATGATTATAACTTCCTTTGTAATTATAATATCCTTGGGTGAGTTTAAACCTGCAGTGCATTTGGAAAAGTATTCAGACACCTTCTCCTTCCCACATTTTGTTATGTTACAGCCTTATTCTAAAATGGATGAAATTGTGTTTTTCCCTCAATCTACACACAATACCCCATAATGACAGAGCAAAAACAGGTTTTTAGACAATTTGGCAAATGTCTTACCTTATTTACATAAATATTCAGACCCTTTGCTATGAGACTCGAAATTGAGCTCAGGTGCATCTTGTTTCCATTGATCATTGTTGAGATGATTCTACAACTTGACTGGAGTCCACCTGTGGTAAATTCAATTGATTGGGCATGATTTGGAAAGGCACATACCTGTCTATATAAGGTCCTACAGTTGACAGTGCATGTCAGAGCAAAAACCAAGCCATGAGGTCGAAGGAATTGTCTGCTGAGCTCCGAGATAGGATTGTGTCAAGGCACAGATCTGGAGAAGAGTACCAAAACATTTCTGCAGCCTGGAAGGTCCCCAAGAACACAGCGGCCTCCATCATTGTTAAATGGAAACGGTTTGCAACCACCAAGACTCTTCCTAGAGCTGGCCACCCGGCCAAACTGAGCAAATTTCTTATTTCTGGGAAATAAGGGCCATGGTCAGGGAGTAGACCAAACACCCAATGGTCACTCTGACAGAGCTCCAGAGTTCCTCTGTCGAGATGGGAGAACCTTCCAGAAGGGCAACAATCTCTGCAGCACTCTACCAATCAGGACTTTATGGTAGAGTGGCCAGACGGAAGCCACTCCTCAGTAAAAGGCACATGACAGTCCACTTGGAGTTTGCCTAAAGGTACCTAAAGACTCTCAGACCACGAGAAACAAGATTCTCTGGTCTGATGAAACCAAGATTGAACGCTTTGGCCTAAATGGCAAGCGTCACGTCTGGAGGAAACCTGGCACCATCCCTACGTTGAAGCATGGTGGTGGCAGCATCATGCTGTGCGGATGTTTTTCAGCGGCAGGGACTGGGAACTAGTCAGGGTTGAGGAAAAGATTCACAGAGAAAAGTACAGAGAGATCCTTGATGAAAACCTGCTCCAGAGCGCTCAGGACCTCAGACTGAGCGCCAAGACAACGTAGGAGTGGCTTCGGGACAAGTCTTTGAATGTCCTTGAGTGGCCCATCCAATTTTAAAATAAGGTTGTAACATAACACAATGTGCAATGTGGAAAAAGTCAAGAGGTCTGAATAATTTCGGAATGCACTGTATGTAGCCTATCTGCACTGTAGTTTGGGAATCCCTCTTCACTGACAGAATTAGACCACAGAAACAAGCTAGGCCACCCAGGGTGTTTTTGATTTGTGTGTGTGTGTGTGTGTGTGTGTGTGTGTGTGTGTGTGTGTGTGAGTGAGTGAGTGAGACAAGATGTCAGGGTTTTTGTAGTATCCCAGCTCAGTGAGCGTGTTCCTGCTGAAAGACCTTCTCTTCCTGTCTAGCCCAGGGGCAGGTTCCTGGCATAACCCAGGACAGACAGGGACATCTCAATCTTGGAAACAAATAGATAGGGGGAGTAATACAAGGAGCCACTCCAGACATCATATAGCATCAAAGTTGTTAGAGTCAAGGTGATCGTTCCCACAAAGAAAGCCGGTCTCCAGCCACCGCTCTTCCTTGACAAGTCTATTATGGGAAGTGAAGACACGCATGCAGGTCTATGCACACACCCACAGACAAAAACGTGCACGTGCGCATGCATGTGGACACACACACAAGTGAGAGAGAGAGACTCTCAGGGCGTCTACAGTAAAGGCCCCTGACAGGGCTTGTTTTCACATCACATATCAACGAAATGAGAAAATAGATGAGAAAATACATTTTCCTTTCATATAATATTTCTCACCATCATGGCAAGTTAAGTGCGTGCGTGTGTGTGTGTGAGTGTGACTGCGGTATGTGTGTATAGGGGTATGAGGTGCTGTGTTGAAATGATGCATTTTCTGTAAATGAGTCACTGCATCACACCATATGTTCCACTGTAATTACTGCGTTATCAGATATGATTTAATTGACAGCTGATCAAGTGGTTCATATTATGCATTTGGAATAAGACATTATGGGAAATGCCTGCAGGGTATTAGCAACATGTACAGATGGCTTAATCAAATCCCAAAGTTGAGCAACTAAAGTGTCAAAATCCCTCTTATTCCCTACTGATACTCCTATCACTGCCATCAATTACATCGGTCCATTATCTGTCACAGCAGCTAGTGGTATACTGTGTTCTGTATTCCATCCTACCCAGAACCGATTCCAGCGAATCACACAATGGATCAACTGAAGTGATACTGGTTATAGCAGTGTGTGGATCTTTCTTTTCTTCTATGATATAATCAAATTATTTCCACGCACCTGTAAAAAGGCAACTCAGATGCTCCAGTGCTTTTTCTACAGTGAATCACACAATGGAAAATGTCACAGATGCTCTGCCCGCTGTGAACGTTTGCTTTCTCCATCAGTTACCTAACCTGTCTATGCTAATGACAACTATTTACAGAGCCCAAACAGGAACCCCCTATGATCCTCCAGCCCCCTGTATAATGAAGACACACAGATGATTAACAAAACCCCCTGTCACGGTTACCCTGTCCAGCCAAGAGGAGAGTATTCAGCCCAAACTGACTAATCTCTACAAGCAGTAGCATGCCCACCCATCTTAATTAACTCTCTCTGTCTTCAGGCTCTTCACACACAACCCCCAGGCCCAACAATTAAAATTCATGTAATTTATTGTATGTTAATAGAAAAAAATAGCCAATCATAATTCTAGGTAACAGAAAAAAATAGTTAATTATAATTCTAGGTAACAGAAAAAAATAGTTAATTATAATTCTAGGTAACAGAAAAAAAAGATTTAATTATAATTCTAGGTAACAGAAAAAAAATATTTAATTATAATTCTAGGTAATAGAAAAAAATAGTTAATTATAATTCTAGGTAATAGAAAAAATATTTAAATATAATTTTAGGTGATAGAAAAAATATTTAAATATGATTCTATGGTGTGGATTATGGTCATATATTTTGAGAAATTGCTAATTGTTTTGGACAATTGGACATTATAATGGTAATGTTATGTCAATGTATAGGTCTTAAAGTTGAAATCATTGAATAGAAATATACATTTTGCTTGTATATTGTGGAAGATTTAACCACACAGTTCATCTAGGATCTATCATTTGATTTTGGAGAGGTAACTGGGAAGTCAGTATTCATTAACTACAGTTGAAGTCGGAAGTTTACATACACTTATGTTGGAGTCATTAAAACTCGTTTTTCAACCACTCCACAAATTTCTTGTTAACAAACTATAGTTTTGGCAAGTTGGTTAGGACATCTACTTTGTGCATGATGCAAGTCATTTTTCCAACAATTGTTTACAGACCGATTATTTCACTTATATTCACTTATCACAATTCCAGTGGGTCAGAAATGTACATACACTAAGTTGACTGTGCCTTTAAACAACTTGGAATATTCCAGAAAATGATGTCATGGCTTTAGAAGCTTCTGATAGGCTAATTGACATAATTTGAGTTAATTGGATGTGTACCTGTGTATGTATTTCAAGGCCTACCTTCAAACTCAGCGCCTCTTTGCTTGTCATCATGGGAAAATCAAAAGAAATCAGCCAAGACCTCAGAAAACAATTGTAGACCTCCAAGAGTCTGGTTCATCCTTGGGAGCAATTTCCAAACGCCTGAAGGTACCACGTTCATCTGTACAAACAATAGTATGCAAGTATAAACAACATGGTACCACAAAGTCGTCATACCGCTCAGGAAGGAGACGCGTTCTGTCTCCTAGAGATGAATGTACTTTGGTGCGAAAAGTTCAAATCAATCCCAGAACAACAGCAAAGGACCTTGTGAAGATGCTGGAGGAAAAAGGCACAAAGATATCTATATCCACCGTAAAACAAGTCCTATATCGACATAACCTGAAAGGCCGCTGAGCAAGGAACTGCTCCAAAACCGCTCCAAAACTGCCATAAAAAAGCCAGACTACGGTTTTCAAATGCACAGGGGACAAAGATTGTACTTTTTGGAGAAATGTCCTCTGGTCTGATGAAACATAAATAGAACTGTTAGGCCATAATGACCATCGTTATGTTTGGAGGAAAAAGGGGGAGGCTTGCAAGCCGAAGAACACCATCCCAACTGTGAAGCACGGAGGTGGCAGCATTGTGGGGGTGCTTTGCTGCAGGAGGGTCTGGTGCACTTCACAAAATAGATGGCATGATGAGGAAGGAACATTATGTGGATGTACTGAAGCAACATCTCAAGACATCAGTCAGTGAAAGCTTGGTCGCAAATGGGTCTTCCAAATGGACAATGTGTCACATGGAATGACGCTAGAGAGGCAAAGCAGGTACGGGGAGTCAAAAATGTAATGTAGAACGGACATGGAATGAGACAGGAACAGCGTCAGCAAACGAGTAACACAGACAGAAACACTCAACGCAGCAGCGGGGAACAGAGCTGGGGAACTGACAAATACAGGGGAGGTAATAACAGGTGATGAGTGAGTCCAGGTGAGTCCAGGTGAGTCCAATATGCGCGTGACGAGGGAAGGCAGGTGTGCGTAATGGATGATAGGAGTACGCGATGCAGGGCAGCGAGACAGGAACAGCATCAACTAACTACTAATGAGTAACACAGACAAAAACACTCAACGCAGAAGCGGGGAACAGAGCTGGGGAACTGACAAATATATTGTGGCGGTAATAACAGGTGATGAGTGAGTCCAGGTGAGTCCAATATCGCTGATGTGCGTGACGAGGGAAGGCAGGTGTGCGTAATGGATGATAGGAGTACGTGATGCAGGGCAGCCTTGCGCCCTCAAGCACCGGGGGGCAGACATGACACAATGACCCCAAGCACACTTCCAAATGGCAAAATGGCTTAAGGACAACAAAGTCAAGGTATTGGAGTGGCCATCACAAAGCCCTGACCTCAATCGAAATAGAAAATTTGTGGGCAGAACTGAAAAAGCGTGTGCGAGCAAGGAGGCCTATTAACCTGACTCAGTTACACCAGCTCTGTCAGGAGGAATGGGCCAAAATTCACCCAACTTATTGTGGGAAGCTTGTGGAAGGCTACTCGAAATGTTTGACCCAAGTTTAACAATTTAAAGGCAATGCTACCAAATACTAATTGAGTATATGTCAACTTCTGACCCACTTGGAATGTGATGAAAGAAATAAAAGCTGAAATAAATCCTTCTCTCTACTATTATTCTGACATTTCACATTCTTAAAATAAAGTGGTGATCCTAACTGACCTAAGACAGGGAATTTGTACTAGGATTAAGGAATCAGGAATTGTGAAAACTGAGTTTAACTGTATTAAGCCAAACTGTACATATACCCCTTGGCCATATCATCCCCCAACATGGTCTCCAATTCCACTGATGACACACAAATCTATGTTCAATCCAAACCTACCTCTGACCCCCCGACCATCACGCATCAGCTGTTTAAAATACATCAAATCGTGGATAAGCTCAAACTTTCTGAAGCTCAAAATGTGCACCTTACAAATCCTCGCTTGGCTTGGCTCCCTCCTGTCTCTCTGACATGCTACACATCTACACCCCCACCCGCAGCCTTCCATCCTCTGACTCAGGCTTACTGGTCGCTCCCCTCACCAGACTACACTCTGTGGGGGATCGTGCCTTCACTCTCTAGAACTCTCTCACCTCTGAACTCCCCGATTCCGACTCCATCCAAATCTTCAAAAACAACCATTTCAGACTAGCATTCAGCCTATAGCGTTTTAAACCGTCTAGCTCTTTTGATTTTTTTTCTCTACCTATCGTATTACAGAGGTCATTCAAGTAGCCTCTCGATTTCAACTGCCTTCATGAGCTTGACTTTGTTATTGCTGTTGTTGCTGTTTTCCCCCATGTATTAATTATCTTGCTATTTTTGGAGTACCATGCGCCTGTGTTGTAATGCATTTGGCTCTAAGTCTTGTCATGTTTATTTTGGTTATTTTATGTTTTACTCTGTAAGTGTCCCTAGGTATCTTGAAAAGCACAAATACAATATATTATTATTATATAAATGCTGCTGCAAATGAAAATGTTGCTGTAGGAAGATGCTGGGGCTGATGCTTTAATAAGGACCTCTGAGCCCCGACGGGTCATCTTTCAACATACGTTCACTAATTTATCGAGCGGTGAGAAAGCGGTGTGAAATTCAGAAACAGCCTGGCTAAGCTCTGTAGCTCGCAACAGTGTGCACATGCTGCATGCCTGTCATTACAGATTGGATATTCAATCTACTCCGCTCCGCTCCCCAGTTACATTTCTTTGACTCAATCAGTGCAAGGCACACAATCACACTCCCTCCTTCGAGGACCAGAGGGCGGAAAAGACGCTACAGCAGCAAGGCCAGTGATTGGTTCTTCCCTCTGGTTGACCCCTAGGGGAGCCGACCTGTCAGTGCAGATGAGGAAGCGGCCGAGTTCATCCATGTCATTTAACCCTCTTCCCTCCACCAAGAGACTAGAGAGACAGTCAGACTCAGACCATGGTCCGTTTATCATGCCCAGGTTTCTCATATGCCAATATTCAATATTCAATTCCATCTGGACATCTCATAGGAGTCCTTGATTGTATATAAAGCAACATTTCCCCTCTTGAGAAACCTCCGTGCCAAATGATACATTATGAATTTCCCAAGGTTTTCATCGATTAATTTGCCCTTTCATTTTTTTATTTGGTATCTCATCAACCTATGGGTCGCCCTTACAGAGTAATTATATTTTCTCACGTGTATCAGAATGTAACTATCTCAATATGACTATTTTCTATAAATAGATCCACAATAAACAGTGAACCAATGCCGATAACTTACCAAGCTATAGTATGCATCCAGTAATTTACACAGAATGTATGTGATACATATATCAGTGGGCATTACATACATTCTTAATATATAATTCAATTAGATGTATGGAGTCACAAAGTGCCTTCGGAAAGTATTCAGACCCCTTGACTTTTTCCACATTTTGTTACGTCTTCTTCTAAAATGTATTAAATAGTTGTTTTCCCCTCATCAATCTACACACAATACCCCATAATAGCAAATTTATTTTAAAAACTGAAATATCACATCTACATAAATATTCAGACCCTTTACTCAGTACCTTATTTTTTTTACATTTTATTTATTTAACTAGGCAAGTCAGTTAAGAACAAAATCTTATTTACAATGACACCCTTGGAACAGTGGGTTAACTGCCTTGTTCAGGGGCAGAATGACAGATTTTTACCTTTGTCAGCTCGGGATTCGACCTAGCAACCTTTCGGTTACTAGCCCAACCTTTGGCAGTGATTACAGCCTCGAGTCTTCTTGGGTATGATGCTACAAGCTTGGCACACCTGTATTTGGGGAGTTTCTCCCATTCCTCTCTGCAGAGCCTCTCAAGCTCTGTCAGGTTGGATGGGGAGCGTTGCTGCACAGCTATTTTCAGGTCTCTCCAAAGATGTTTGATCGGGTTCAAGTCCGGGCCACTCAAGGACATTCAGAGCTGTGTGCTTAGGGTCGTTGTCCTGTTGGAAGGTGAACCTTCGCCCCATTCTGAGGTCATGAGTGCTCTGGAGCAGGTTTTCATCAAGGATCTCTCTGTTCTTTGCTCCATTTATCTTTGCCTCGATCCTGACTCGTCTCCCAGTCCCTGCAATGAAAATCATCCCCACAGCATGATGCTGCCACCAACATGCTTCACCGTAGGGATGGTGCCAGGTTTCTTCCAGACGTGACGCTCAGAAATCAGGCCAAAGAGTTCAATCTTGGTTTCATTAGCTCAGAGAATCTTGTTTCTCATGGTCTGAGAGTCTTTAGGTGCCTTTTGTAAAAAGTCTGGTCACTCAACCATAAAGGCCTGATTGGTGGAGTGCTGCAGAGATGGTTGTCCTTCAGGTTCTCCCATCTCCACAGAGGAACTCTAGAGCTCTGTTAGAGTGACCATCTGGTTCTTGGTCACCTACCTGACCAAGGCCCTTCTTCCCCGATTGCTCAGTTTGGCCGGGCGGCCAGCTCTAGCCACATTTGACAGATGTATGTTATTTTTTTTTATTGAAGGAAAGCTTCTAAATTGCTTTCAACACTTCATGGACATTTGCATTGCATAGCGGTGGGTGCAATGTAGAGGCGGTTAGCCTAACATAATAATTGGGGGTGTGGCCTATTGTGGGGTGTGTCTTTCATTTGGTTATTTTTGGCCACCCGTGCGAGTGAATTACATTCCAGGTAATATGTTCTGTATTTTGTTTTTCATGATTATATGTTTACTGCCAGCACTAAACCTTAACTGATATCTGTGTATGTACTGTGATACTAAAGAAATGGTCACAATTTGCTTAAAATAAGTCTTATTTAAAGAAAGTGTTTTGAGTTATGGAACCAACTTAATACAGTATCTTGACTACCGGGAAATAGATTTAATTGTTTGGAACCCAATTGAAGTCAATCCGATAGTTAATTCCAAAGTGAAAAATCGACTTGGTAAAATTGTGTTGTATATTATTTAGTATTTATGTTATTTATTAGGTTTAACCAAGGTGAGTTTTGAAAGAAATAGGTTGCAACTTGAAATCTAGGTTTTTTTAATAATCAAATATAACAGTTGGCATTGAATCATATATTTGGTTTCAACAAATATACTTTTTTTCAATTGAGGAAACCTAACTAATTTACTTGTAACATTTTTGGGGGTTGATCTAAAGAGTTATTTTTTACAGAGTACATACTGCCTTCTACATTTGTATGTCATTCTATGTACATACAGTCACTTTGGGTTTAAATCTAAAGCAGCCATTACACCATGCTTTGAACCATGACGACTTGTGTAATCTGATCTTCCAATCTCCCACCATCTCCATCCCATGTTAGTTCATTTCTGTGAGTGTTCTTCCTACACTCCAGAAGGTCCTCCTCACAGCACAGGACAGCATGTTCTAACCTAAAAGCTCTTTTTAATCATGTCTATCAGCGCCCCTCCAGATTACAGTCGAAAACAGAGATTTGGGCTCTGCCACGCTTGAACACAGAACAAAAGATCCATTCCAGATAAAGAGAAATGTTTATGGTTGTGCAGAGGTGTGTGGATCCCTTCTGTTTGGAGGCTGTCTTTTGGAGAGTAGACCTAAAAGTTTGTGGTTGTAGTCTATTTTTTGGAGAAGAGTAGACGTTCGGGAGCTGTTTTTACTTCAGACCTCCACTTTCGGGACTGATTGGTTAGCGGATGGCCGGGAGGCTAGGTTCGGGAATGAGGACCCCACTCAACAGCTGTAGCCTATTACGTTGCCATCTGCCAAGTGACTTTGCATGGTAACCTCTCTTAATTTAACTACCCAAGATGCTTCAGAGGCCCAGGTCATCTGTTAATTATTCAACAGTAGTAGGGGCATAAAGTCTAAATTATTGAACATTATATTATATGATTATGCAAGGTGCGTCCACTTTGCTCAGAGTGAAGTTCCTACATCTATATTGATCTCATAACTAACAGCATATTACTGACCACAGCAGTGCAATTTGTGTACACGTCTTCTGCAGAGGGTTTCAACTGCGCACAGTATGGCACATAGAAATATAGTTACTCTTCCTGCTTTACTTTGTGGTCGCTGGTCCACCCATCATGGCACATTGACTTCAATGGGGATGCCGGTTCTAGTAAGTTTATTTCTATGGTATCCCACCACCCACCACCTGCGGTGGAGTTAAGCTAAGCCCTGAGCACTACTGAGAAACAGGGAATGGATGGAGAGAGTGGGTGGGGCTGACTTTGTGCTCGGTGCGGTGTGACTCACAGAGGGAGAAATGTCTTGGTATTTCAGTGGCCATTCACAGTTCACACGCCATCCTGCAGATTCCATCTCAAAGGTTGAGGTCACCTTGGTGGACCAATAGTGACAACCAGCGGAGAGGAGGCTGGATGGCCATTTTTAACCAGGGGAGGAGTATAGGGACTAGTAGGTGAGAAAAATGTCTGTCATCTTCACTGTGTCATTGTGGAATGGGCTGCTGTTCTGGAAAACCTACCCACACCTTTATTGGGTACCTTTTTGTCCACTAAAAGGCCAGGGTGTAAAATGAATGTGGTTTGGAGTTTCTGGATTCTGGAACACCATGTACTGCACCCTAATAAATTAACATAACACTTTACACTACTATGCTCCAATAGAGGGAAGCATTGGTATAATCCAAATTGCAGTAGTGTAACCCCTCTCAAATACTCATATTCAAATCAAAATCACATTTGATCTGTCACATGCACCCAATACAACAGCTGTACTCTCTTAGGAAAAAGGTGCTATCTAGAACCTAAACTGGTTCTTTGTATGTCCCCATATGAGAGCCCTTTGAAGAACCCTTTTTGGTCCCAGGTAGAACCCTTTTTGTGATCCATGTAGAACCCTTTACACAGAGGGTTCTACATTCATGTAGAACCCTCTGTGTAAAGGGTTCTACATGAACCCACAAGAGTTCTACCTGGAACCAGAAAGAGTTCTCCTATGGGGACAGCCAAATAACCTTTTTGGAACCCTTTTTTTCTACGAGTGTAGACTTTACCGTGAAATGCTTACTTATGAGCCCTTTCCTAACAATGCAGGGTTAAAACGTATGACATTTGCACCAAAAAAAAGAAGAATTAGTAACACAATAAAATAACAATAACAAGGCTATATACAAGGAGTACGGAGTCAATGTGCAGGGGTACGAGGTAGTTGAGGTGACTGAGGTAATACAGTATGTACATGTAGGTTGGGGTAAAAGGGACTAGGCAATCAGGATAGATAACAAACAGAGTAGCAGCAGCATATGTAAAGAGTATGAATGTGTGCCTATGTGTGTGCAAGGCATCAATATGCATGTGGGTTTTGTGTGTGTGTATGTGTATGCGTGTGTTGGAATGTCAGTGTAGTATGTGTGCATAGAGCCAGTGCAAGACAAAGGGGGTCAATGCAGATAGTCTGGGTAGCCATATGATTAACTATCTTATGGCTTGGGGGTAGAAGCTGTTCAGGAGCCTTTTGAGCATTTTTTCGCTCCAGTACCGCTTGCCTTGCGGTAGCAGAGAAACCAGTCTATGACATGGGTGGCTGGAGTCTTTGACACCACCTGGTATAGAGGACCTGGATGGCAGGGAGCTCTGCCCCAGTGATGTACCCTCTGTAACGCCTTACGGTCGGATGGCAAGCAGTTGCCATACCAAGCGGTGATTCAGCCAGTCAAGATGCTCTCAATGGTGCAGCTGTAGAACTTTTTGAGGATCTGAAGACCCATGCTAAATCTTTTCAGAGGCATTGTCGTACCGTCTTCACGATTGTGTTGGTGTGTTTGGACCATGATAGGTCCTTTGCAATGTGGACACCAAGGAACTTGAAGCACTCTACTACAGCCCCGTTGATGTGAATGGGGGTGTACTCTCCCCTCCGTTTCTGTAGTTCTGTAGTCCACAGTCAGCTCCCTTGTCTTGCTGACGTTGAGGGAGAGGTTGTAGTCTTGGCACCACACTGCCAGGTCTCTGACCTCCTCCCTATAGGCTGGCTCATTGTCGTCAGGGTGATCAGGCCTACCACTATCGTGTTCACTGCAAACTTAATAATGGTGTTGGAGTTGTGCGTGGCCACACAGTCTTGGGTGAACAGAGAGTACAGGAGGGGACTAAGCATGAACTCCCGAGGGGCCCCCATGTTGAGAGTCAGGGTGGCGGATGTGTTGTTGCCTACCCTTCCCACCTGGGGTTATTTATAATGGTTTATAAATATTTTATAAACTGTTCATTTCTAGTTTGTAGTTCTATAATAAACGGTTGTCATAAACAGTTAACCCATTGTTTGAAATTGTGAGCTCGTTAGCTGCTTGTTAAATAATCAGCTCAGAAAATAAGAGCTCCAACAGTTGATATTACTGAGAAAAAAAAACATGACCTGATTGGTAAACGCACAAAGGCCCAGAAGACTCTCCTTATCTTTTATTCTACCTAACAACTGCAGAGGGTAGCCTAGCAAGCCAACAGCCAGGCAGGGCTATGGCCTAACAGGTTCTGGGCTCAGTGCTCTGCTATCCCATGAACAGACTGACCTTCTTATCAACCATAAACACACCTCAGCCCGTTTTCAAAACACTCGGGTCATGTGATGTCGCAAACACTGAGAATTGCCCTAGTTTTGCCCCTCAAACCAGAGACAAATGGGCTGGGCTGAGAGAAATTCTAGAAGGCAGAGATACTCCGAGTCGATATTGAAGGAATTCACCTTGACCACACCGACAAATTGTGGAAAACAAACATTATTTTCTATTGATCCCCCCCGTTGTAAAAAAGCCAACTTCATAGTTGATTTTATGTTGTACAGAAATAACAAAACATACCGAAAAGTTGCTGTTTGTTCAATGCACAAGTAACCAGGTCAAAAATACCGACCTACACTTCGCAATGCTCCGACATAAGGATATACAGCCTGCAAGAAGAGCCGCTGATTTTGGGATTGTATATCGAGTAACTCTCCTTAAATGGTAATTTATTCGTTTTAGTCTCTGAATCGTTTAATCAAACTTTTCGCCACCAGTTCCTGATATCAAGGCACAAAAGCTACAATCTGTCTCCGGAAATAGCCTGGTGTGCATGGGCACACATGTCGCCTCAGTGCAGTACTCTTGACTCCAGCTGCAAAGAGGCTTTGGCAGACTTATTGCTGAGACAATTTGTTCTACATTTTTTTGTGGTAAAGAGCAACATAGCAGGCTGTAGAACACTGGTGGAATAATATAATCTCAGGGTAGCTAGAAGACGTAACAAATGGGCATTTTAAGAAACAGGACATGGTTATGCATTCTCCTTTTTTTAATATTCAATGATAATTAAATGATAATGATATTCAAATCCTGGCATGCACTCACTTCTCAATTCCCCTCCTGAGTGCACCTTTTGAAAGTGTGTTCATCCCCACTCCTCCTGCTGCTCTTTCATCTCCATTTGATTTACAGTGAGTGAGTCCCACATCATATTTATTTATACTGTATTCTAGTCCAGGCTCGTCATATAACTACTGCTGTACACTGCTTTCCTACTCATATTACTGTCCATACACACCATTATATACATATATATTTATGTTCCTGACATGGACATTGCTCGTTAGATTTTTGGGGGATTATGTATTGTTAGGTATTACTGCACTGTTAGAGCTAGAAACATAAACATTTCGCTAAACCTTAACGTCTGCAAAATATGTGTGCACAACCTATACATTGATTTGATTTGGATTCGAAATAATGGACTTTTTTTTGTAGGGGCAAATCAAGTCTCAATCCCTCTCTTTCTCGGTTTGACAAGGCAGTGAGAGTACAGAAGCAATAACTTCACACGTCAGAGGACTGGAGTCACAATTAAACTGATGTAACTGCTGACAAAACACTATCCATAAGACAATTCTGCTGTATGTGTGACATCAGGAACAATTGTGGGCCAACACGGTCTTGTGGCACGCAGGAGATCCGAAAGTGGAAGTCCATCACTTCGCTCCAATAATTTAATCTCTGTACCCCACACTGCACCTTTCATCGGCAACATTATCTGATACAAATTACCTACAGACAATCCCTAGTTCAGGACTCTCCAACCCTGTTCCTGGAGAGTAAACGTCCTTACGCAGCTGATTCTGATTATTAGCAGGTTGATAAGGTGAATCAACTCTTTGGCACCATGATTTCCTTAAACACATTGATGAGGCATCGAGGCTTTGATTGTGTAATTGTGAAAAACATATAGTTACTTTGGTGACTATTTTGTTACGTAACAGCTTACTTAGCTCACCGAAACAAGAGTTGGCGAAGCCGTACCACATGCACCCGTGCTTCCCGTACAGCCAGCGTGCCTGTAGACTGGATGCAAAGCTGAGCGTGGTGCCACAGAGGCACACCAGCATGTCACTCACGCTGATGTTCAGCAAAAGCATGTTCACAGGAGTCCGCAGAGTTTTGAACTTAATAAACAGGATCAATACCACCAGGTTATTGATGAAACCAAAAACCATAATAGATCCAAGGAAGACGGACATCACATGGTGTCCGGTCCGAGACAGTCTTTTCGCCGGGGGCTCGTTCCATTCTTGATCCAGAGAGCTCAGTGGATCCTCGATGCTTCCATTAGAGCTGAAGTTTAAATTAGCCACCTCGGTATACATCGTTTGCAGTGATCCACATTCGAGAATGTTTCACATGGAGATACAATTATAATATTTCAACCGTCAGTGAACAACAATAGGCAACAGCATCACGTTTTCAATTGGCAATATCAACTGCCGACAGAGTTATAGGCTAGAGGTGGTAGTATAGAGCCCACGGTAAAAAACTTAAACTTCATTTTCTGAACATGAATCCAGACTCCTTGTATCCTCAAGAGGTGCAAAACAGGCTCATTCCGCTTGGAAACCGTAGTAGACAATTATGGTGTTGCAAATTGGAGTTAAAAATTATGTTTAATGGAAATAGAAATAGTAATGATAAATCAATAATAATGATAAATCAATAATAATAGCCACTAATATCCGATCAATCCAGATGAATCCAAACAGGAATCAGGTCATCACCATATAACACTTGCGTAAAATACACTATACTTGCGTAAAATAAAACTAGTCGAAGTATTATAATAAGATTATTATTAGAAGGTTACTTTAGTTGGCTTGTCTCTCTCCAAAAGCTATGGCACAGACGAATACAATCCAATGGCACTTATCTTCTCATAGCTCCACCACGTTCAGATTAGAACGCATAGACTGAGCGCGCTTATTTTGGTTGGCCTTCCTTTAGTAGTGCCAATGGGTTGCGTTTATCTGTCGCGAAGGCGACTAGAGCGTAACATAATGACGCAATAAAAAAATATACCGCCTACCAAGTAGAGAGAAAAGCATTGTTGCCTTCCCCTTGTGTGTTGGTGTAACTCACCCATTCCCTGACAGGTGAGTCATTTCTGAGATCTATCACGCAAACAAGTCCAAAGGGGACAAGCCCCTGGTAGCCTATTTTATGGTGGGTAAGCAGGAACTTCAACTACCAGTGGTCATTATGATTAATAACACTAAACTAATTCCATTCCTATTGAATTTATTAAATAAGTTATTTACAAATGACACAAACCCAAAGGAAGGGTTTGTTCTACACAATGGCATAGAAAGGTGTTTCATGTTTCATGTGTTCATTTTCATTTGGGGGCTGAAAAAGACTGCCCTTTCATAGGTGATCATCGGGGGATTGAGTTCAACCACAACTCTATCTCCGAGATTCTGCTTTACTTGAACATGAAGGACATGGATTCTCACACTGATGTTCCCTCTCTATTCCACATAATATGACGTTTACTGTTCCCTGCTTCCCTATAATCTTTGTAGAATGATGAGCAATGCAGCACAGAGCCTATGACACTTCCATGACGGTTCTAAGTCTTTCAGCAGATATAGCACAATCACAGAACATTATACATACTATAGGGAAAGAATGAAATATGTTTAAAGTCCACAATAAGTATTGATGAGTCAAAAACCCTTATGTAAAAACCACATGATTTCACATGTGGGAAATCACATGAAGTTTTGCAAATGTAAAATTCATTCCACATGTACAATTAATTTTCACATAACCTTTCAAATGTGAAATGAGAACACTTCATATGTGATAATATTTCACGTGGTGCCTTGTTGTCAGGACATCCTCAGAACATCAAGCAGTCGCAGTGATTTCAACTTACACATTTGACCCACGTGATTATGTTGTGCATGTTTTTTTAAACCGCAATTGTTATTCAACATGTCCTTTCCTGAGATTTGAACTCATGACCTCTTGGTTCATGGCATTCCGATCTTCCTGCTATGCCACCATGCCTGTGTCAACTAATTTCACCTGTATTCCTATACTTTGAACTTCAAAGTAGATCTCAGCTTTGTTAAACATACACTCAAGAAAAACGATTATATTTATCAAAGTGATTCAGGAGTAACATTGAAACAGAATAATATTCCTCACCAACATTAGACAACTAAGAGTAAACCCTCGAATTGCTGAAATTGTCACACCCTGATCTGTTGTCTTTGTGCTTGTCTCCACCCACCTCTAGGTGTCGCCCATCTTCCCCATTATCCCCTGTGTATTTATACCTGTGTTCTCTGTTTGTCTGTTGCCAGTTCATTTTGTTCATCAAACCTACCAGCGGTTTTCCCCTTGCTCCTGCCTTGTCTATTTTTCCTGTTTCCCAGTTTCGTCCTTTCTGCCTGCCCTAACCCCGAGCCTGTCTACCGTCCTGTACCTTTGTCCCACTACTCTGGATTACCGACCTCTGCCTGACCTGACCCCGAGCCCGTCTACCGTCCTGTACCTTTGCCCCACTACTCTGGATTACCGACCTCTGCCTGACCTGACCCCGAACCCGTCTACCGTCCTGTACCTTTGCCCCACTACTCTGGATTACCGACCTCTGCCTGACCTGACCCCGAGCCCGTCTACCGTCCTGTAACTTTGCCCCACTACTCTGGATTACCGACCTCTGCCTGACCTGACCCTGAGCCTGCCTGCCGCCCTGTACCTTTGCCTGCCCGTGTTCGATTGAATAAACTTTTGTTACTTCAACATTGTCTGCACCTGGGTCTTACTTTCAAACCGGATAGAAATAAGTAAATGAAATCAATGAGGAGAGAATAGTCAGATTAATAACTGAAAACTAAGATAGCAGTGCAGATGGCATGCTTTCGCTAAGTGCAGAGAGGTATTATAGGTCAATAATCTTTAGAGGACTTTTGAAAATGCTCAAGACTTTGTGGGGCAGGAGAAATACCAGTATATCCCAAATCCCAGTCGGGGTCATATTGGAAAGTCAGCACTAAGTGATCATGTCAAATGTCATCATATTGATTAAAGGTGTTAATGCTATTTTAGCTGAACAGCATACCACTTACCTTAAACCCCCCCATACCTTTTCACTACTTCCCTTACCAAAAACATACGTGAAATGTGCAGTTTTCACGTTGAGCTGAAATTTTCACGTGAAAACAAGAGAAACCTGAGGTAAATTGTTCAAACCATGTGTTCACCTGTATTACATTTAGAATGAGAATAACATGTTTTTACCTCACATGTGAATTGCAGATTCACATTTGAAATTTGCAGTTTCACATGTGAAAACAGAACTCTCACATATCAAATTGCATTTTCACATGTGAAAATTTAATTTGTACTTTCACATGTAAAAAAATGTTCACGTGAAAATCTAACCCTCGGGCCTCCCGGGTGGCGCAGTGGTTTAGGGCGCTGTACTGCAGAGCCAGCTGTGCCACCAGAGACTCTGGGTTTGCGCCCAGGCTCTGTTGTAACTGGCCGCGACCGGGATGTCCGTGGGGCGACGCACAATTTGCCTAGCGTCGTCCGGGTTAGGGAGGGGTTGGCCGGTAGGGATATCCTTGTCTCATTGCGCACCAGCGACTCCTGTGGCGGGCCGGGCGCAGTGTGCGCTAACCAAGGTTGCCAGGTGCACGGTGTTTCCTCTGACACATTGGTTCGGTTGGCTTCTGGGTTGGATGCGCACTGTCTTAAGAAGCAGTGCGGCTTGGTTGGGTTGTGTATCGGTGGACGCATGACTTGCAACCTTCGTCTCTCCTGAGCCCGTACAGGAGTTGTAGAGATGAGACAAGATAGTAGCTACTAAAAACAATTGGATACCACAAAATTGGGGAGAAAACAGGGTAAAAAAAATAAAAAAAAATAGAATCTAACCCTCACATGTGGAATTGCATTTTCACTTGTGAAAAATGTTCAATGTGCAGTTTTTACGTTGAGCTGAAATGTTCACGTGAAAACAAGAGAAACCTGAGGTCAGTTGTTCAAACCACGTGTTCACCTGTATTACATCATGATATCACATTGAAATATTGCATCCCCATGTTGTCACATTTGTTTCACATGTGTAGATTCATGTTATCACATGTTGCTATTACATGTTATCACATTATATGTTATCACATCAACTAGCTACAGTTGAAGTCGGAAGTTTACATACACTTAGGTTGGAGTCATTAAAACTCGTTTTTCAACCACTCCACAAATTTCTTGTTAACAAACTACGGTTTTGGCAAGTCAGTTAGGACATCTACTTTGTGTATGACACAAGTAACTTTTACCACAATTGTTTACAGACAGATTATTTCACTTATATTCACTGTATCACAATTCCAGTGGGTCAGAAGTTTACATACACCAGTTGACTGTGCCTTTAAACAGCTTGGAAAATTCCAGAAAATTATGTCATAGCTTTAGAAGCATCTGATAGGTTAATTGACATAATTTGAGTCAATTCGAGGTGTACCTGTGGATGTATTTCAAGGCCTACCTTCAAACTCAGTGTCTCTTTGCTTTGACATCATGGGAAAATCAAAAGAAATTAGCCAAGACCTCAGAAAAAAAATTGTAGAACTCCGCAGGTCTGGTTCATCCTTGGAAGCAACATACAAACGCCTGTTCATCTGTACAAACAATAGTACGCCAGTATAAACACCATGGGACCACGAAGCCGTGGTACTATTATTCTGACATTTCACATTTTTAAAATAAATTGGTGGTCCTAACTGACCTAAGACGGAATTTTACTAGGATTAAATGTCAGGAAATGTGAAAAACTGTGTTTAAATGTACTTGGCTAAGGTTTATATAAACGTCCAACTTCAACTGTATATGACCGAGTTCAAATGTATAGCAAGTACCTTTTCAAGGCCTGCAAAATGTACTATTGTTTTCATTAGACACATCCATCCTGGTCGATGGTACTTAGACATTTTGTATAGCACAGCACTGCCAAGTCACAACGACGCTCCCCCTCTCGTGTTTTATTGCTTTAATAGTATCTTCTTGTACTTCCTGTTCTTGTTTCTCTTCATCATCATCTTCATCACCACCATCATCACCACCACCACCATCATCATCACCCCCACATCAATATCCTTCACCAAACAATCTTTAATAATAATAATATAATCAATCAGCGTTTATTGGTCACGTACACAGATTTGCAGGTGTTACAGCAGGTGCAGCGAAATGCTTACGTTACTAGCTCCAACAGTGCAGTAGAATAGTAGAATGTCTCACAAATAGAGTACAAATAAACATATCATAAACAAAATCTAAACAATAACTCAAGAAATGACAGAATGGGTCGAATCAACAACCCTGGGTAGATTTTTGAGTGAAAATGTGTCAGAATCCAGAATATAAATATGTGGTGTGTATAAACAGCATATAAGTAAGGCAGCTCCTAGCATCTTCCCATTTACCAAATTGGCAGCCAAGGAGAAGTAAGTGCAGTGCTTCATCAGTGTCATTACCACCATCACCACCACCGTCATATTCATCACCACATCATCGTCATCCTTCTCCGCTAAGTCGACAGTCTCTTCCCTGACAATGAGCGTCTTCCCATTTGCCAACTTGGCAGTGAAGGAGAAGTGGTACGGCGTGGTGCGTCTTCCTGTGTCCTTGCCCACCACCCGACCCTGTTAGTCATGGATTCATGCTCACTCTGCCCATGTCGTTTATGTCTGGTCACGCTCCTGTAATCACGCTGTTATTTATGGATTTAATTCCTCTGTTGAAGGCCTGTAACTCATAATGCATTGATTAACCTTGTGCAAAACAAATCAACCCAAAGTTTATTTGTCGCGCACAGAGATTAGCAGGTGTTAAAGCAGGTGCAGCGAAATGCGTTTGTTTCCAGCTCCAGCAGTGCAGTAAATGTCTAAAAGTACTAATACACAAATAATCACAAGAAGAAAAATGATTTTTTTTAAAGAAGAAGAAACAAGAGATGAAGAAATGTCAGAAGGAGCAATATCAGAGTCTGGGATATACATATGTGGCGTGTATAGACAGTACGGACAGCATATAAGTAGGAATAAGGTACACTACCTGGCCAAAGGTATGTGGACACCCCTTCAAATTAGTGTGACTGTACCGCATTCCATGTTAATGCCCATGATTTTGCCCACGACGAGCCATGTAGTGTACAGCAGTTGTTATATAGGATGAGTTATGTCGAGACTACAATAATGTACGTATGAAGTGAGTAATCAATTAGCTACATTTTTCAGAGATCAAATTTACATTTCAACAGAATAATGTTGCAGGAATGCCAATCTTATCTGTTTCTCATTTACATTTCAGTCATTTAGGAGACACTCTCCACCTGTTGCTTTGTGTGTGATTCTGATAATAATCTGTCTGGAGACAGAAAGACAGAGCATGTGGAGCACTGGAAGAGCTCCCAGACATGGGGCTCAGCATCTGGCTGTCACACGCTGGTCAAGCCACAGGCACAGGTCCTTCTTGACCTTGAAACAAATACGGTAGAGTAAAAAATAATATGAGTGTTGAGGGACTGAATATAGTAGATTAATAGACGAACGGATGGACAGGCAGAAAGACAGATGCATAAGGTACAGTAGATTTCTACCAAATGGCGCAGCGGCCTAAGGCACTGCATCACAGACCCTGGTTCGATCCCGGGCTATATCACAACTGGCCGTGATCAGGAGTCCCGTAGGGCGGTGCACAATTGGCCCAGCGTCGTCCGGGTTAGGGGAGGGTTTGTGTAGGGTAGGCCGTCATTGTAAATAAGAATTTGTTCTTATCTGACTTACCTGGTCGCAGAGTATTCAGATGTGAAGCAAGGGGCTCAGTCCGTGGCAGGGGGCTTCCCCTCTGGGGCCCAGGAGATGATGGCAGGGACATGGGGGACCAGGATGATTGAACAGGGAATACAGTCTGTGGCTCCGGGGAACTACGCGGTGACACAGGGAGGAAGACTGAATGAGTGGGCTGTCTGGAGCCTTGTCTGCGGCGCCTGGGGGTGGGTTCTTGGGGAGTGTCATTTCCAGAGAGGGGAAATGTGGGGGTCCCTTGGGTTTGGGGAGAACAGGCCCCTCTGTATGGGGCTAACATGTCCTGGTGCAGTGCTACCTTTCTTCCCCTGGGAGAAAGCTGCACCCGGTACATAATCTCCCCTACCCTCTGTAGGGCCCCACCCAGTGGCTGTCTAACTAACTTGGGGAATCTGCCTTTCTTTCTTAGGGGGCTGTAGACCCAGACCAGCTCCCCAGCCACAAAGTGCCTTCCCCGGGTGTGCACGTCATGGTTCCTCTTCTTCCTCTTCTACCTGAATTCACCAGCTGCTCTCTGGTGAAGGTGTGGGCTGTCTCCAGGCGGTCCTGGTGTCTCCGGGCATACTCCGGCCCCGGGGGAACATGATGGCTATCCAGGGGCTGACCAAACGCCATCTCTGCTTGGGTGCGGATCTCTCTCCCCAGCTTGAGGAGGGCAGGCATGCAGGAGGTGGAGTCTTGGACAGCAGAGCGGCATGCTATGAGGACCATAGGCAGGTGCTTGTCCCAGTCACCCTGGTGTTTGGCTGAGATGATGGCCAGCTGCTGTCCAAGCGTTTTGTTGAAGCGCTGCACAAGGCCATCCCTTTGAGGATGGAGAGGAGTTGTGCGGGTCTTGTGCATACCCAGCCTCTCACACATGGTGGCGAACACACGGGACTCAAAGGTTCTGCCTTGGTCGCTGTGGATGGACTCTGCAGCTCCAAACCTGCTGAACATCTCCGCTCTCAGGGAGTCGACAATGGTCTCTGACTCCTGGTCAGGCAGAGCATAGGAGTCAGGCCATTTTGTGAAATAGTCCATGGCTGTGAGCACCCAGAGGTTGGCACTGCCTGTGGTGGGAAAGAGCCCAACTACATCCACTCCCACCCTCTCCATGGGAGCCCCAATTGGGAACTGTTGGAGCTGAGCATGAGAACAGCATGGAGGGCCGTTTCTTGCTGTGCAGTTGTCACAGCGGCTGAAAAAGTCCTCCACATCCCTCTTGTGCTGCCCCCAGTAAAAGCCCTGACGGTGTCCCCCCCCATGAGCCTCTTGCGCCTCTACCCACTGTAGCACTGGCTGGAGGGCGGTGTCCCATCGCTGCTGCTGCCGCCCCCATTCAGCCACGTCGACAGTGTGCAGCTCACAGCAGACAGGCCCGCTCGCCCGACCCACTGTGGCACAGACCCCCTCCTCCTCACACATCTCGCTCTCACGGGCCTCTCTCCGCTCACAGTAGCAGTACAGGGCTGACGGGACATGACGTTGGCATTGGAGTGGCGTGCCCCTGCCCTGTGCACCACTGTGAAGTCGTACGGCTAAAGCTCCTCCAACCAGCGTGCCACCTGCCCCTCTGGCTCTCTGAAAGACATGAGCCACTGGAGAGCAGAGTGGTCAGTCCTTACAGTAAAGGGCAGGCCACCCAGGTAGTACTTCAAGTGTTTGATGGAAGCCACAACAGCAAGGAGCTCCCGCCCTGTGACACAGTAGCGGCACTCATGTTTGTTGAATGTTTTGCTGAAGTATGCCACCACTCTCTCCCCCTCTGGCCCCACCTGGGCCAGCACCCCACCCATGCTCACATTACTCGAGTCTGTGTTCAGGATAAAGTGCAAGGTGAGGTTAGGGGGGGGGGGGGGGGCTCGAGCAGAGCATGTTTGAGGGCCTTGTCCTGTGGCAGCAGGTGGTTCAGGGGGGCAGCAACACTTGAGAAGCCCCGTACAAACCTCCTGTAGTAAGAGGCCAGGCCCAGGAAGCTCTTCAGCTGATGCTGGTCGGTGGGGATGGACCAGTCTCGGACAGCCCCCACCTTGTCCTCCATGGTGCTGATCCCCTCCTTCCCCACTCGGTGGCCCAAGAAGGACACCTCTCTCCTCATGAAGTGACACTTCTTGGGTGGAGCTTCAGGCCTGTGGCAGCCATCCTCTCCAGCACATGCCGTAGTGCCCCCAGGGCTGACTTGAAGGAGCTGCCATGGGACAGGATGTTGTCGAGGATGTTGTTGCTACCTCACGGCAAGCGGTACCGGAGCGCCAAGTCTTGGTCCAAGAGGCTTCTAAACAGCTTCTACCCCCAAGCCATAAGACTCCTTAACATCTAGTCAAATGGCTACCCAGACTATTCACATCACCCCCCCCCCCTCCCCTCTCCACACCACTGCCACTCTCTGTTGTCATCTATACATAGTCACTTTAACTCTACCTACATGTACATACTACCTCAACTAACCGGTGCCCCCGCACATTGTCTCTGTACCGGCACCCCCCTGTATATATTGTTATTTTTTACTGCTGCTCTTTAATTACTTGTTACTTTTATCTCTTATTCTTATCTGTATTTTTTGAAACTGCACTGTTGGTTAGGGGCTTGTAAGTAAGCATTTCACTGTAAGGTCTACACCTGTTGTATTCGGCGCATGTGACTAATAACATTTGATTTGATATGGGGTATGAGTCCTTCCTGGTTACCTCATTCAGCCACCTGTAGTCCGCACAGAACCTCAGCTTGCCCCCCTTGCTAGGAACCATGACGACTGGTGTCGCCCTGGGGCTGTCTGAGGGCTCGATGAAGTCTGCCCGCTGTATCTCCAACACAGCCTTGTCTGCCGCCCCCTGGCGTGCGAGCGGGACACGGCGGGGATGCATCTTGATGGGCCGAGCATCACCTGTGTCGATCTCATGCTGCACCAGATGAGTCTCACCCACCTCTTCCTCACTCAGCGCAAAGCTGTCTCTGAATTCAAACAGCAACTGCCACAACCGTTCCTGCTACTCGGGGTCAAGACCAACACAGTTCCTCCCCCATATCTCCCTCACTGCAGACAGTGTCCTCTCCTCTTCCATCTTGCGTCCCGGCCCGGACCCACGGAGGGATGTGTCATGGAGGTAGCTGGGGGAATGTAACACACAGCAGTAGGTGACAGAGAGGCTGGGAAGAAGTCACACACAGATGTGGGGGAGGGGGGGCAGCCATGAGTCTCTGCCGCTTTAACTGTTGGAATAAAGGTGTTGTTGGGTTGTGTGTATGTGATATTAGGGGGGGTCATGGTGACTGCTGGCCCTCCCTGGGAGCTCAGTGTGCCCCCATTTAGGTCTAACTGGCAGCCTGTGCTCCTAAGAAAGTCCAACCCCAGGGTACAAGGGTCCTGCACAGCCGCCACCCACACAGGATGACTGACGTACAGTCCTGCCCCCTACTGTCAGAGTCATTGTTTCCTTCCCTTTCATTGGTGCCAGCTTCAACTGTGACTGTGCGGAGCTGCACAGTTGTGGGCTCAAACTGAGTCCACCCTGGCACAATATCTGGCCTCACCAGGGTTACTGTGGACCCAGTGTCTACCAGGGCAGAACAGCGCACCCCTCCACAGTGACATGACAAAAGTCCCCAACACAGGTCCAGCCAACCACAACAGGCTCCATCCGCTTGGACTCGTCTGCTTTTGGGGGACGTGGAGCCTTGCTCCCTGTCTGTGCCGGTGGGCTCCTCCTGAAGATGGTTGTGGGTGGGAAATAGAGCCAGGCGTCCACACTGCCTCGTCTATGCGGACCCCAAGCCATTTCCCTGAGTTTTGGGGGACATGGGGCAATCCCGGTGCAGATGGCGTTGCTGGCACACCCCCAGCAGACCATGGGACCAGGGCGTGTGTTGCGTGCCACCTGTAGCGACACAGCATGAATGAGTTCATTCATTTCCGCCACCCATGCAGGCTTTTCCAGCTCTGGCTTGCTCTGTCCTCTAGCCCGCACAGTGGGTGTGTCTCCCTGCACCCCCACCGAAGCCCCAGGTGAAGCCCCAGCCCACACGAGCTCCCTCTCAAAAGCCATCTCCAAGGCTATCTGCAATGACTCAGGATGAACCAGCTGGGTCTGTAGGAGGAGAGAGAGCCTGTATGAACTGGTCCCGTGCTAGCTCGTGCTGCACAAAGGGGGGGGGGGGGGCATGTGAGCATATGCCCGCTGAGAGGCTCTCAATGTCATTAGCTAGCACCCATAGTGGCTCTCCCTGGGCTGTACACACTGTCCGAAGGGTCACCACGGTGCACCCACTAAAGCCCCATAATCACATCTGTCCTCAGGCTAATCAACATCAAACATGACAGATTGCTCCTTGGGTGCCGATGATGTGTACATTGATTAAGACAGCCCCCCCCGTACCTCACCGATTCAGAGGAGTTGGATTAAATACGGAAGACACACTCGCCATTTGCCAATATCATGTGCTTATTACAGGTATTGTCCCTTAGGGAGTGTGATTGTTGTACCCTCTGGAAAGAACATTGATGTTGCATTTGGTTGAGAGAACACGCCTTTTTTTACCCTCATTTTGACAGGGAGTCATGCTGAGACCAAGGTCTCTTACACATCAGTACACACGAGCACACATCAATATTAACGTCAATACACAAAAACAAAACACAATCACAGAAAACAAACACATTCTTCAGTAAAAAGCTCACAAGCTCAGAGAACGGGAACACCGAGTGCTGAAGCGTGTAGCGTGTAAAAATCGTCTGTCCTCAGTTGCAATACTCACTACCGAGTTCCAAACTGCCTCAGGAAGCAACGTCAGCTTAGCCACTCACAAGCCTACGATCATCATGCACAATGCGTCAGCTGAAGTGATGTAAAGCTCGCTGCCATTGGACTCTGGAACAGTGGAAACATGTTCTCTGGAGTGATTAATCCCACTTCATCATCTGGCAGTCCGACAGACAAATCTGGGTTTGGCGGATGCCAGGAGAGCACTACCTGCCCGAATGCATAGTGCCAACTGTAAAGTTTGGTGGAGGAGGAATAATGGTCTGGGGCTGTTTTTCATGATTCGGGCTAGGCCCCTTATTTCCAATGAAGGGAAGGCTTAACGCTACAACATACAATGACATTGTGGACGATTATGTGCTTTGAACTTTTGGGGAAGGCCCTTTCCTTAGTTCAGTGTGACAATGCCCCCGTGGCTTTGGGCATGACCAATGAGACCAGCTGTTCTCCGCAGCCTATGTGAGTAAGACCTTTCAACATGTCAACATTCACAAGGCCAGACAGATTATCAGGACGTGTACTGCGAGCATGCGCTGGCCAATTGGCAAGTGTCTTCACTGACATTTTCAACCACTCCCTGTCCGAGTCCCCTCCTGTACTCCCTGTTCACTCATGCCTGCACGGCCAGGCACGACTCCAGCACCATCATTACATTTGCTGATGACACAACAGTGGTAGGCCTGATCACCAACAACGACGAGCCAGCTTATAGGGAGGAGGTCAGAGACCTGGCCGTGTGGTGCCAGGACAACAACCTCTCCCTCAATGTGATCAAAACAAAGGAGACGATTTTGGGCTACTGGAAAAAGAGGACCGAATACGCCCCCATTCTCATCGACAGGGCTGCAGTGGAGCAGGTTGAGAGCTTCAAGTTCCTTGGTGTCCACATCACCAACAAACTAACATGGTCCAAGCACACCAAGACAGTTGTGTTGAGGGCACAACAAAACCTATTCCCCTTCAGGAGACTGAAAATATTTGGCATGGGTCCTCAGCTCATCAAAAGGTTCTATAGCTGCACCATCGAGAGCATCCTGACTGGTTGCATCACTGCCTGGTATGGCAACTGCTCGGCCTCTGACCGCAAGGCACTACAGACGGCAGTGCGTACGGCCCAGTACATCACTGGGCTCAAGCTTCCTGCCATCCAGGACCTCAATGCCAGGCGGTGTCAGAGGAAGGCCCTAACAAGTGTCAAAGACTCCAGCCACCCTAGTCATAGACTGTTCTCTCTGCTACCGGAGCGCCAAGTCTTGGTCCAAGAGGCTTCTAAACAGCTTCTACCCCCAAGCCATAAGACTCCTTAACATCTAATCAAATGGCTACCCAGACTATTCACATCGCCCCCTCACTCCTCTTTACACCACTGCTACTCTCTGTTGTCATCTACGCATAGTCACTTTAATATCTCTACCTACATGTACATACTAACTCAAATAACCGGTGCCCCCGCACATTGACTCTGTATTGGTACCCCCCCCCCCTGTATATAGTCTCACTATTATTATTTCACTGCTACTCTTTAGTTCCTTGTTACTTTTATCTCTTATTCTTATCTGTATTTTTTAAAACTGCATTGTTGGTTAGGGGCTCGTAAGTAAGCATTTCACTGTAAGGTCTCCCACCTGTTGTATGCGGCGCATGTGGCTAATAACATTTTTTATTTGATCTGGGCTTCTAGGAATAGAAGGAATTATGGTTAACAATGTGATAGGGAACACTGTTGATGCAGCCTCAGACACGTACCCTCACAGATTATCCTCCCCTGTCACAGTAGTGTGTTATGTTCTGTCATCCAGATCTTGAACAAAACAAGCCGTCACCTTGTTAACCTAGGCTACGTTTTGGAGCAGGCGCAAGAGCTCTCACGAGTTACCGCTTAATCCAGGAATGACCTCCTCTTGAAAATACTTTTCAATGTTTTCTGGCAGCAAATCAGAAGATCACCTCATTAAAAGGCAATGTAATCCTTCACCTCAGCAGAACAATGAGGATTAGATGATATGGTGTTCGCACCACTGTGCTTAGTGTGCTTACTGTCTATGGTTTGGGACAGCACCTGTCCAGACATCATGTGGACAGCCTGGACACTGTTCACGGGCCCTTCTGTATCTCCCTGTGATTAGCCTTTGACGGTAACAGTCTGTGAATACCATAAGCCTTCTGGTTTGTTTTATCACCTTTCCCAGGAACCTGTTTTTACATTTATATCACTATAATACTCTACCTCGATCAAACTGATGAGGGATGAAATCAATCCAAATGAATTCCTCCCATCCTGCTTGTCTGTCCGACGATTTTTTACTGTATCTGACAGGAAGCGTTCTTAACTTGACTTGCAAAGCAGCAGTTCACCTTCAGAGAGGACCTTGCTTTGATATCGACTCCTCATTGCGCTGTTATCTTGTCATTTTGACTAATGCGTCACACTGAACAGTGTCTCGACCAGCAACCTGTAAGAATAATGGAAACGAAAAAAGGAGAACAAATACTACTCAAGGACAACACAAGGCTGAAGAAGAAGAAGAAGAAGAAGGCCTATATGGCTCTAGAATCTCAAGTTTATGGTAGAAATATCCCACAGTTTGAGAAGTCCCCCAAAATGAATTTCAACAAATAGGTGAATTTAGAGAAACTACTTATACAAAGATCTAAAGACGAATAAATTGAAGAGAAGCAACATTTGAGGAATCTGTTGTTGTTGATTGACAGTGGACACAAGAGCCAACTCGAGCCACACTGACTGCAAGGCAATGCTACCCATACGCAACTGCTTCAAGAACGGAAGTTTTGCACTATAGGATTAAAAAGTAGGCCAGAGAATTGTTTGATCACTTCTTCGGTGACTGTGTGTCTGTGCATTCCTTTGAAAGTATTTGTTTCTGTGTGTGATCGTTTGTTTATTCATTTCATTTGTGGCCAAGCCAGTGGGATTCAGGAAAGGAGTCTCATTGAATGAGGAACTTAGTACACTACTGTTCCATAGATTTACTGAAATCCATACTCCTTTTGTCTGTAGCCAGGAGGGCTCATCATAAGAAATCATTCAGAATTATGACCACCGACCATATCAATTGTTGTATCTTCATAAGAGGCTTTGCTAAAAATGTTTATTTTGATATTGACATAGGGGTACTTTGTGCATTGTCAGTCAAGCACTGGAAGGAATAGTCTCCCAATTGAGAGTTCCAACCACAGCCAGTATGAGGTCTCTAGGGGTCAAGAGACATGGCCTTGAGCATGGGTGTCTAGATGGGCCAAGAGAGAGAGCCTGAAGAGTCACCCAAACATGATGTGTGCGGAGGGATCGCCTGCGGTAAACAGACTGGCACATTGATGGGCCCCCGAGACCCTCTGCAGCCCATACGTAGTATTATCTTCAGAAACAACAGCTGTTGCATTTACCATATTTACCACACTCTACTGGGATTGGACAGGGTTGATAATGAAGTGCAGTGCAATGTTCAGTACACTGAGTAACTAACCTCTCATTGTGTTATTGTAGCTAGCTACACTATATACCAGGGCTGCCAAAACCTCTTCCTGGAGATCTACCGTTCTGTGGGTTTTCAGTCCAAACCTAATTTAACACACCTGATTCTACTAATTAGCTGCTCAACAAGACCTTGATCAGCTGAATCAGATATGCTAAATTAGGGTTGGACTGAAAAGCTACAGGACAGTAAATCTCCAGGAAGAGGGTTGGGCAGCCCTGCCATCTACAGTGTACCAAAGTATGTCGAAACCCCTTCAAATGAGTGGATTCGACTATTTCAGCCACACAACAGTTGTAGAACATTGAACACACAGCCATCTCCATAAAGAAACATGGTCAGTAGAATGGCCTTACTGAAGAGCTCAGTGACTTTCAACGTGGCACCGACATATAATGTCACCTTTCCAGCAAGTCAGTTCGTCAAATTTGTGCTGCCCCGGTCAACTGTAAGTGCTATTATTGTGAAAGTAGAAATGTTTTGGAGGAACAACGACTCAGCCACAAAGTGGTAGGCCACACAAGCTCAGAGAACGTGATTGACGAGTGCTGAAGCACTTAACGAGTAACAATATGTGGAGCAGTGGAAATGTGTTCTCTGGAGTGATGAATCACACTTCACCATCTGGCGGTCTGACGGACGAATCTGGGTTTGGCGGATGCCAGGAGAACTCTACCTGCCCCAATGCATAATGCTGACTGTAAAGTTTGGTGGAGGAGGAATAATGGTCTGGAGCTGTTTCTTATGGTTTGAGCTAGGCCCCTTAGTATCAGTGAAAGGAAATCTTAATGCTACAGCATACAATGACATTCTAGGCAGTTTTGTGCTTCCAACTTTGTGGCAGCAGTTTGAGAAAGGCCCTTTCCTGTTTCAGCATGACAATTGCCCCGTGCACAAAGCGAGGTCCATACAGAAATGGTTTGTCGAGATCGGTGTGGAAGAACTTGACTGGCTTGCACAGATCCCCGAACTCCGACTGCGAGCCAGGTCTAATTGCCCAAAATTAGTGCCTGACCTCACTAATGCTCTTGTGGCTGAATGGAAGCATGTCCCCGCAGCAATGTTCCAACATCTAGTGGAAAGCCTTCCCAGAAGAGTGGAGGCTGTTATATCAGCAAAGGGGGACCAACTTCTTATTAATCCCCATGGAATGAGATGTTCGACAAGCAGGTGTCCACATACTTTTGATTATGTAGTGTACAATCAGAGCAGGTGTTCAGATGAGTTATAATAGGCTACTGGCTGCATTCTCTTCAGTCCTGTCGTAACCAATCCATGTTGATTACTGTACGAGTGTCTTGGAGCAGCCTTGTGGAAACACAAACAAACACACACACACACACACACACACACGTTATGTTCTTCTATTGTTGTGGGGACCTGTGGGGACCTTTATTTCCATTCAAAATATTATTTTCCCTAACACCTAACCCTAAATCTAACCCTAACATTTACCCTTACCATAACCCTAACCCTAACCCCTTACCCTAATTCTAATGCTAAACCTAACCCCTAAGCTTAAAATAGCCTTTGTCGCCATGGGGACATGGGAAATGTCCTCATGAGGGAGAATTTTCTTTGTTTTACTATCCCTGTGGGGACTTTTCGGGATTTTTGGTCCCCACAAGGATAGAAGAACCAACCAACACACACACACACACACACACACACACACACACAATTTCTAAGCAGTCTGGTCAAGGCATCGTCCTGTCCTCTCCCCAGCAATGGAACTGAACACACACTGTCTGATTACATAATCATCCAATTACTTTAACATTTCCCTGTTGTTCTCTCTTTACTCTCGGTTGATAAGGTTTTGTTCCTCCACACTCTGACACAAAAGAAGTATTATTCTGTTGGCTCAATGCATGACACTTGTATTGACTGATCTCATCCAAACACAGCAGATAATCCATCTAACACCTTCAATTAACACCAGCCTGCCTGCTCTTATATAGTTTTTAATAAATGTATTTCCAGGAAAAAGAGTAGGCTGGCTAAGTGTTGATGGAATGTGTCACAATCAAATAACTATAACTGTGCCTGTCCATGTTTGACATATTGCCAGTGAAGATCACAGGTTAGTGCTGGAGATCAGCTGCACATAGACAGGAAGGAGCTCTTCAGAGGGATGTGAAGGGATGTGTATCCAGCATCTCCTTGACGATCAACTGTCACATCACAGAACTACAGTTTTAATGGCATTCTATTCTCGTTCTATTTCAGTCTGCCACATCCTGTGGCCTGATGGGAGATGGGATCCATAGGTCCACGAATGGATAACACACAAATGAGGACAACATCTCATTGTTTGACAACCTAGTGACTACTAGAATAGTGTTCTATGCTGGGCAAAACCAATGTTCCTGGGTGCGTTCTAGATTTAGGCTACGGACTCGGCTGCTCTGCACAGATGATTTGATTGTGATATTGATGTGTTTCCTGAGGTGAGAACACTTCTCCGGAAAGACCTAATAATCTGCACAGACCTGCACATCATTTGTGTAGGCCTATCTGAGATAGCGGCAACTTGTTAAGTGTCTTTTTTGGCCATGATGTCATATCTGTCCTCAATGTATTGCATGTTATCTCCAGAGGTGCCACCATCGACACTGTTGTAAATGACAGTGCAGCGAAGGTTTCTCTAAACACTAGTCAAATGCCACTAGTTGCCGATCAGTCCCAGTGTAAATAGCATTAACTACCCACTGGCAAACACTGTTTGAATCAAATTTGTTTCCATGTCATTTCAAGCAACAGAACCTATGAGACGACGTTGAATCAACATGGAAAACTGATTGGATTTGCAAAAAGTCTTTTTCCTCCCAGATTTGTACCTACATCCAGTGACATGGGGAGATGTTGTTGTTTTCATCTTGAATTCCCTTTAGCTGACAACTCAACCAAATGTAAATCAAAACTAGATGTTGAACTGACATCTGTGCCCAGTGGGAAAGAGACATAACTGGCTAAAAAAAGAGAGAGTGGTTTATAAAGTGAATGGTAATGATTCTTGACCTTTCTCCTTGGAGATTCTTCATTAGGCAGATTGACTCACATCACACCACTATTCAGTTTCAAGACATGTTCTGTTTCTCCAGAGCACTGGGACTGGGATTCTAGGAAGATGTTCATCTCTCAAGCCTAGGCTTCACAATATGCTCTTTGTGTAGGAATTATGGTTTCATTATTTTTGTCTTACTCTGCCAAGTTGAGGAAAAATGGACCTGGTTTTCAGCTCAGAAACTCTGAGATTAGGGCTATGTATTGAAGTTAAATGTGAGTAGGGGTAAAGTAGACAAAACAAATGATGTAGACATTGTATATTATGCTACGCTGGAAAGATGAGTTCAGATAGTACAGTTAAAGTCATAAGTTTACATACACTTATGTTGGAGTCATTAGTTTTGGCAAGTCGGTTAGGTCATCAACTTTGTGCATGACTGAAGTCATTTTTACAACAATTGTTTACAGAAAGATTATTTCACTTGTAATCCATTGTATCACAATTTCAGTGGGTCAGAAGTTTACATAAGCTAAGTTAAACTGCTTGGAAATTCCAGAAAAGAATGTCATGGCTTTAAAAGCTTCTGATAGGCTAATGGACATCATTTGAGTCAATTGGAAGTGTACCCGTGGATGTATTTCAAGGCCTACCTTCAAACTCAGTGCCTGTTTGCTTGACATCATGGGAAAAATCAAAAGAAATCATCCAAGACATCAGAAAAAAAATTGTAGACCTCCGCATGTCTAGTTCATCATTGGGAGCAATTTCCAAACGCCTGAAAGTACCATGTTCATCTGTACAAACAATAGTATGCAAGTATAAACGCCATGGTACCACGAAGCCATAATACCGCTCAGGAAGGAGACTCATTCTGTCTCCTAGAGATGAATGTACTTTGGTGCGAAAAGTGCAAATCAGAACAACAGTAAAGGACCTTGTGAAGATGCTGGAGAAAACAAAAGTATCTATATCCACAGTAAAAACGAGTCCCATATCGACATGACCTGAAAGGCTGCTCAGCAAGGAAGATGCCACTGCTCCAAAACCGCCATAAAAAAGCCAGACTATGGTTTGCAACTGCACGTGGGGACATAGATCGTACTTTTTGGAGAAATGTCCACTGGTCTGATGAAACAAAAATAGAACTGTTTGGCCATAAAGACCATCGTGAGGGTTTGGAGGAAAAAGGGGGAGGCTTGCAAGCCGAAGATCACCATCACAACCATGGAGCACGGGGGTGGCAGCATCATGTTGTGGGGGTGCTTTGCTGGAAATCGGTCTAATGAAAACATAAAAAAATTAAGAAAAACCCTTGAATGAGTAGGTGTGTCCAAACTTTTGACTTATACTGTATCTGAAAGGTATTGCCGGTAACAAAGCCTGTACTTTTTTTCCCGTTATCGGCGGTAGTAATGATTGCTGTATTATGTTTAAAAGTCCCGCCAACGCCTCAGAATAAAACTTCCCCTTTCATTTTACCGGCTTTGGTACGCATTAAATCATGAACAATTAATTGTTGTCCGACATCAAACTTGTCCTTGTCAATCACAAAGCTTCACAGAAATGTTTGTAATGCATTTATTCTCTCCATTTCAATGTATGTAGTTGTCCACACAGTTGTAGTTGTCCACACATTCCACACAGTTGTAGTTGTCCACACAGTTGTAGTTGTCCACACATTCCACACAGTTGTAGTTGTCCACACATTCCACACAGTTGTAGTTGTCCACACATTCCACACAGTTGTAGTTGTCCACACATTCCACACAGTTGTAGTTGTCCACACATTCCACACAGTTGTAGTTGTCCACACATTCCACACAGTTGTAGTTGTCCACACATTCCACACAGTTGTAGTTGTCCACACATTCCACACAGTTGTAGTTGTCCACACATTCCACACAGTTGTAGTTGTCCACACATTCCCATGACATTGAAGTTGGGGGAGGGGAAATAGTATTAATATTTTATTGTCATTTTCCATTGTATTCTTACTATAAGACATGTGTGTCGACTGTGATCAGGGCAGGGGAATGTAAGTGTGTCGAGACTGTTTAATGAACAAAATAATTAACTATTGATTTCATTTGAATGGCGCAGCCATGCAGCTCCATAGGCTGCACAGACAAATAACATAATTCAACTGAAAATGCCATTTTGAAAGTACATTTTATTAGTCTTATTTCTTAGAACCTGCCTAAACTAATTAATAATGGATTTCTTTGTGATGGTGTATATTCAATGGATTTATCAAAATTGACGCCCAGCTACATCAGCCCACCCCTACTCCCACTCCTCAACATGCCAGTGTAGCAGTGTGAAGTTGTTCCCATAGATTATGCACACAAGGACCAATTCAAATAGGCCAGGTCAAGAGGGGATGTTAATAATTTGATAATAATAATAATAATTCAGTGTATTTTTGTATTTAATTACAGCTGCATAGCTAATGTTTTTCTTTGGTGTACAAACACTTTTTCACATCAATATTGTACATACATGTGATTGTAAAAGTTTTGTATATTTTGGTTTGGCCCATCGCGGGTTATCTGTATTTCCGTCTGAGAGCTATGACTGCGCCAAGGGTTAACATAATGTGTGTTGTCTCTTCGTGTGCAGGGCAAATAAAAATAATTCCACTAGCAGACCTTCAGTTGTGGCAGCGTCCTAATTAAAAGTACACAATACAGAACGAACCACGCTACACCAGCACACTATATATATATAATGCTGGTTGGAATATGGTAAAGATGGGACCGTTTCAAAGGGGTCATAAAAACATTGACCCCTTTTTTTTTTTTACAAGCAACATACCATAAATTGTTTGTGAAAAGTGTAAATTCTAGTAAATCAAGGAGTGATCAAAACCTATTTTTTTTAAATTACATGCAACATTTTGGAATTTATTGAAATTGCATTTCATGTAATCAAATCACTTATTTCTAGGTTGGATAATACATTAATTATTATTTTTATTTAACCTTTATTTAACTAGGCAAGTCAGTTAATTAAGAACATCATTTTTACAATGACGGCCTACAACGATTGCTGTACATGTTGCGTGTCAGTGTGTGAAGTTATATTGGTATGAAAATGGATTAGAGGTTTTTTATAACTCATTGAGATTGAGATTTAGGATTTACAGTGCCTTGCGAAAGTATTCGGCCCCCTTGAACTTTGCGACCTTTTGCCACATTTCAGGCTTCAAACATAAAGATATAAAACTGTATTTTTTTGTGAAGAATCAACAACAAGTTGGACACAATCATGAAGTGGAACGACATTTATTGGATATTTCAAACTTTTTTAACAAATCAAAAACTGAAAAATTGGGCGTGCAAAATTATTCAGCCCCCTTAAGTTAATACTTTGTAGCGCCACCTTTTGCAGCGATTACAGCTGTAAGTCGCTTGGGGTATGTCTCTATCAGTTTTGCACATCGAGAGACTGAATTTTTTTCCCATTCCTCCTTGCAAAACAGCTCGAGCTCAGTGAGGTTGGATGGAGAGCATTTGTGAACAGCAGTTTTCAGTTCTTTCCACAGATTCTCGATTGGATTCAGGTCTGGACTTTGACTTGGCCATTCTAACACCTGGATATGTTTATTTTTGAACCATTCCATTGTAGATTTTGCTTTATGTTTTGGATCATTGTCTTGTTGGAAGACAAATCTCCGTCCCAGTCTCAGGTCTTTTGCAGACTCCATCAGGTTTTCTTCCAGAATGGTCCTGTATTTGGCTCCATCCATCTTCCCATCAATTTTAACCATCTTCCCTGTCCCTGCTGAATAAAAGCAGGCCCAAACCATGATGCTGCCACCACCATGTTTGACAGTGGGGATGGTGTGTTCAGCTGTGTTGCTTTTACGCCAAACATAACGTTTTGCATTGTTGCCAAAAAGTTCAATTTTGGTTTCATCTGACCAGAGCACCTTCTTCCACATGTTTGGTGTGTCTCCCAGGTGGCTTGTGGCAAACTTTAAACAACACTTTTTATGGATATCTTTAAGAAATGGCTTTCTTCTTGCCACTCTTCCATAAAGGCCAGATTTGTGCAATATACGACTGATTGTTGTCCTATGGACAGAGTCTCCCACCTCAGCTGTCGATCTCTGCAGTTCATCCAGAGTGATCATGGGCCTCTTGGCTGCATCTCTGATCAGTCTTCTCCTTGTATGAGCTGAAAGTTTAGAGGGACAGCCAGGTCTTGGTAGATTTGCAGTGGTCTGATACTCCTTCCATTTCAATATTATCGCTTGCACAGTGCTCCTTGGGATGTTTAAAGCTTGGGAAATCTTTTTGTATTCAAATCCGGCTTTAAACTTCTTCACAACAGTATCTCGGACCTGCCTGGTGTGTTCCTTGTTCTTCATGATGCTCTCTGCGCTTTTAACGGACCTCTGAGACTATCACAGTGCAGGTGCATTTATACGGAGACTTGATTACACACAGGTGGATTGTATTTATCATCATTAGTCATTTAGGTCAACATTGGATCATTCAGAGATCCTCACTGAACTTCTGGAGAGAGTTTGCTGCACTGAAAGTAAAGGGGCTGAATAATTTTGCACGCCCAATTTTTCAGTTTTTGATTTGTTAAAAACAGTTTTATATCTTTATGTTTGAAGCCTGAAATGTGGCAAAAGGTCGCAAAGTTCAAGGGGGCCGAATACTTTCGCAAGGCACTGTATATGCCTAATATTGAATGAATCAAACGATGGTGCAATTATTTTAAAGTATATTTCCTGAATGAAGCCTGTTATAATTGAAATTGAACCGTAATTAAAAGATCAGATTGTTGTATAAATAACCTATCATTCAGTATATACATACAACAGATTTGATTAACTGTCATAACAGCTCGTTTGCATAGCAGCAAGCAACAATTACATCACACTTGTTGATGCCTGCAATTGTTTTGTTTCTTGCAATGAAATCAATAGAATCTGCATTGCAGTATTTACATGAAAGCTCTTTGTCATGATCAAACACCCTATTCATGTCAACATCCCGGTTCAACCCCAACCCTGACGTTAACCGTAACCCTACACGCTAAAAAGAAAAGGTTCCTGGGCTATCCTTTGGGGGTTCTTCAAATTGAAACTGTGGAGGAACCCCTATACATTCTTTGAAGTATCCTCCCCTATTAATAATATGCATAACAATAACACAATATTTTAGTTCTGTGTTAATTAGGATTTTAGTGGCAAAACAGAATAAAAATCTAAATATGAGGTAAACTCCCAGCAGAGCCCCAAGTTCTGTGGGTATATCCTCTGTCCTGCTTATGTTAACATGGTGATGTTCTCCGTATCCACAGCCAGAATGATTTTGTAGTGCCTGGGGACTGAACAGGTTTCCTGTTATATTCATCAGAGGTGTAGGGAGGGTGAAATCTGTGAATCCCAAAAATAGTAAATATACAGATGATGAACAAAACGTGGCAGTATCCATACCTTGGTTTGAGGTAAATGTGAATTTAAAAAAAAAATGGTTGATAATGGTTCAGGCCTCCCGGGTGGCACAGTGGTTAAGGGTGCTGTACTGCAGCGCCAGCTGTGCCACCAGAGACTCTGGGTTCGCACCCAGGCTCTGTCGTAACCGGCCACGACCGGGAGGTCCGTGGGGCGACGCACAATTGGCATAGCGTCGTCCGGGTTAGGGAGGGTTTGGCCGGTAGGGATATCCTTGTCTCATCGCGCACCAGCGACTCCTGTGGCGGGCCGGGCGCAGTGCGCGCTAACCAAGGTTGCCAGGTGCACGGTGTTTCCTCTGACACATTGGTGCGGCTGGCTTCCGGGTTGGATGGCGCTGTGTTAAGAAGCAGTGCGGCTTGATTGTGTTGTGTATCGGAGGACGCATGACTTTCGACCTTCGTCTCTCCTGAGCCCATACGGGAGTTGTAGCGATGAGACAAGATAGTAGCTACTAACAATTGGATACCACGAAATTGGGGAGAAAAAGGGGGTTCAATTTAAAAATAAAAAAAAGATAATGGTTTTCAAACACATACTGTACTTTGGTCATAATGTAGAGGCCTCTTGTCACGCTCGCTATCCTCAAACACCCTGTCATAAATCAACCAAGGCGCAGCGTGCATGTAGTTCCACATCTTTTAATGAAAGTGAAACCGAAAAACAAACAGGTAAACAGCAAAGAACGTGACGCAACCGAGGTGCACACAAAAAAAAAAAAAAATGACCCACAACACACAGGTGGGAAAAGGTTACCTAACCGGACGGGCGGGAGGCTCTGGAGGCGCCGGGTGGGCGGGAGGCTCTGGCGGCGCCGGGCGGGCGGGAGGCTCTGGCGGCGCCGGGCGGGCGGACGGCTCTGGCGGCGCCGGGCGGGTGGGCGGCTCTGGCGGCACCGGACGGGCGGGCGGCTCTGGCGGCGCCGGACGGGCGGGAGGCTCTGGAGGTGCCGGGAGGGCGGGAGGCTCTGGCGGCGCCGGGCGGGCGGCTCTGGCGGCGCCGGACGGGCGGGCGGCTCTGGCAGCGCCGGACAGGCGGGCGGCTCTGGCGGCTCCTGACTGACGGGCGGCTCTGGCGGCTCCTGACTGACGGGCGGCTCTGGCGGCTCCTGACTGACGGGAGAACCTGGAAGGAAGAGACGGAGAGACCTAAGTATGGTTCTCAATCAGAGACAACGATTGACAGCTGCCTCTGATTGGGAACCATACTAGGCCAAACACATAGAAATAGAAAACAGAGAAAACACATAGAATGCCCAAATCAAATCAATTTATATAGCCCTTCGTACATCTGCTGATATCTCAAAGTGCTGTACAGAACCCAGTCTAAAACCCCAAACAGCAAGCAACGCAGATGTAGAAGCACGGTGGCTAGGAAAAACTCCCTAGAAAGGCCAAAACCTAGGAAGAAACCTAGAGAGGAACCAGGCTATGTGGGGTGGCCAGTCCTCTTCTGGCTGTGCCGGGTGGAGATTGTAACAGAACATGGCCAAGATGTTCAAATGTTCATAAATGATCAGCATGGTCAAATAATAATAATCACAGGCAGAACAGTTGAAACTGGAGCAGCAGCACGGCCAGGTGGACTGGGGACAGCAAGGAGTCATCATGTCAGGTAGTCCTGAGGCATGGTCCTAGGGCCCAGGTCCTCCGAGAGAGAGAAAGAAAGAGAGAAAGAGAGAATTAGAGAGAGCATACTTAAATTCACACAGGACACCGGATAGGAAAGGAGAAGTACTCCAGATATAACAAACTGACCCTAGCCCCCGACACAAACTACTGCAGCATAAATACTGAGGAGGGGTCAGGAGACACTGTGGCTCCATCCGAGGACACCCCCGGACAGGGCCAAACAGGAAGGATATAACCCCACCCACTTTGCCAAAGCACAGCCCCCACACCACTAGAGGGATATCTTCAACCACCAACTTACCATCCTGAGACAAGGCCGAGTATAGCCCACAAAGTTCTCCGCCACGGCACAACCCAAGGGGGGGCGCCAACCCAGACAGGAAGATCATATCAGTGACTCAACCCACTCAAGTGACGCACCCCTCCTAGGGACAGTATGAAAGAGCCCTAGTAAACCAGGGACTCAGCCCCTGTAATAGGGTTAGAGGCAGAGAATCCCAGTGGAAAGAGGGGAACCGGCCAGGCAGAGACAGCAAGGGCGGTTCGTTGCTCCAGAGCCTTTCCATTCACCTTCACACTCCTGGGCCAGACTACACTCAATCATATGACCCACTGAAGAGATGAGTCTTCAGTAAAGACTTAAAGGTTGAGACCGAGTTTGCGTCTCTCACATGGGTAGGCAGACCATTCCATAAAAATGGAGCTCTATAGGAGAAAGCCCTGCCTCCAGCTGTTTGCTTAGAAATTCTAGGGACAATTAGGAGGCCTGTGTCTTGTGACCGTAGCATACGTGTAGGTATGTACGGCAGGACCAAATCAGAGAGATAGGTAGGTGCAAGCCCATGTAATGCTTTGTAGGTTAGCAGTAAAACCTTGAAAACCCACCCCAACTCACACCCTGACCAAACCAAAATAGAGACATAAAAAGGTCAGGACGTGACACCTCTGGGATTTTCATTGAAGAGATACGGGATGAGGAAGATGGCTGCTGTGACTGAGTCCTATAAGGTTTTAGAGAAACCATTAATTAAAATTAACTGTATACAGCTAATACATGTGATCTGCATAACATACCAATACTAATTTCCATCCCTTTGTATGCCTCCTCAGTCATCTGACCCCAATGCAGCTAGCCTTTAACATACAGTTAGTTACCTCTGGGGCCCCACAAGTGTGCGTTCTCAGCCCTCTCCTGTACTCCCTGTTCACCCATGACTGCGTGGCTATGCACACCTTCGACTCAATCATCAAGTTTGCAGACAACACTACAGTGGTAGGCTTGATTACCAACAACAACGAGATGGCCTACAGGGAGGAGGTGAGGGCCCTCAGAGTGTGGTGTCAGGAAAATAACATCACACTCAACGTCAACAAATCAAAGGAGATGATCGTGGACTTCAGTAACCAGCAGCGAGGGCGCACCCCTATCCACATCGCCGGGATAAGTTCCACAAACAAAGTTAACTTCCCACACTGAAAGGAGGGAAAAGGGCTACCTAAGTATAGTTCCCAATCAGAGACAACGATAGACAGCTGTCTCTGATTGAGAACCATGCCCAGCCAAAACATAGAAATGCAAAATCATAGAAAACAAAAACATAGAATGCCCACCCCAAATCACACCCTGATCAAACCAAATAGAGACATAAAAAGGCTCTCTAAGGTCAGGGCGTGACACTCCCTCCTTCTCCCCCTCTCCCTTTGGATTTGCTGAAGACCACATATTCTTTCATACCCCACAGTTTAGTTTGTTTGTGTGGATACATCTCACATTGTCTGTTATCATGTGAGAATGTACTGCTGAGGTGTATTATTGTTGGTTTGTTGGTGGGAAAAGGGGATAACCAGCCAAGTCGCCCTTGGGCATACCTTACTTTGTCTAAATACCCTAGTTAGAGCTGGGCGGACCACCCACTGTATTTTATTGGTTAGTTAGCTAGCTGTTTCTTACCCAGTAAGACTGGCTTAGGGGGTTTTGGATATTTATTATTTCTTTCCTTGGGTCCAGCTCAGCCGCTTTTTCCCACACCCCGTTACCGTGTGTTTGACAATAAACCTAAAGTGTTTGACGGTAGATTTAGGTTGTCTGTGGATTTCTTTTAGTTCTCACTGTTCCTTTCACTGTTGTGATTTGCATGAGATGTTACGGGTTTTTCAGTGCCGAGAACTTTAAGGTTCTTCGATGAACTTCGAAGATTTGAGAAAAACCCTTGTTGAACCCCTAGTTTTGAGTGTAACCCCAGTTTAGGTCGATCCAGAACATTCTATCAAACAACCATGAATGAAGAGAGAAGATTTTATACATGAAGACATGGTTGCTGTTTTCTCTGGCTGCTTTTTCCACAGAAACTCTCTCACAGCCATGGATTAAAGGTTCTAAATTATAGCCTGAGTTATCAGGTAGAACTGAAGTCCAGACCTGTCATGCCTCTGCCTTCAATTTACAGTTTGTCTGTTTTCAACCCCTTCCACACCATCTTTCTACCCTGGAGACCCATGTGTTATACACTCCATTAGTCTCTCTCTCTCTCTCTCTCTCTCTCTCTCTCAGACTTGCTTCCCAATGTGAGGTTCTGAGGTGCTCTTTAAGGGAATTTACTGTCCCTTCCTCCTTTTGTTTTTAAAAATGCCCATTTGTAAAACACCATAATATGAGGCAGAGGTGAAATTAAATAAAGAACGGTAGATAAACAGGTGGTGCTGTAGCCTGCATCCCAAATGGCACCCTATTCCCTATATACTGCACTACTTTTGACTAGGGCCGTAGTCAAAAGTAGTGGGAAGGGAAAGGGGATACCTAAACAGATTCACAACTGAATGCATTCAGCCGAAATGTGTCTGCTGCATTTAACCCAACCCCTCTTAATCAGTATGTAGGGAATAGGGTGCCATTTGGAACGCATCCTATGTTATATGACCTCTTGACCTTCTCCCTTATAGATAACTGTTCTGCTGTAACTCCCAGATCACGTCTCCTTGGGAACTGGCTGTGGCTGTACACATTTTGACCCCCAGTTGCACTATGGGAGGAGAGACTGGAACATACAGCACTGTGAAAGGTAAAGGTTACTGCAGATTGTATTAGCATAAAGGGTATTTGACCATTGTGCAGCGCAATAGGGCATTTATCCTGGGTATGTTCAATAGCCTGTCTTTTTAAATGTAATTTGGTATTATTCTGAATAACCTTAACTAACACAATGTACTGGAGGTCACTCCTTAGTTTGGGATATTTAGGCACAATAGCACCACAGCAAGGAAAAACAATAATTGTATTTTCCTCAGCTATTCTTTTCCATACCAAATCCATCTTTCTTTGTACTTTGGAGGAAAATCGGTGTTTGATAAAAAAACGTAAAATGTTTTTTATTTGTAGATTTGGATGGTATTTTCCCTTGGAGGGAAGATTGAGGGTCTACAGTAATTCAATTCCCTCTCACACACACACACACACACACACACACACACACACACACACACACACACACACACACACACAAGCAAACGAAAAGAAGCAAAACCCCAAAAGAAAATGAGTCTTCCAGGCTCCCTATTTTCTGACTGTTTGATCTGGCTACCAGTGAAAATCCAATCACAGCAGACACAGCACAAGATGCCATCTACGGACAATTTCACCCCTGCTAATGAAAACACATTTTTTTGTGTTCTGTTCTGGTTTTTATTTATTTTAGTCCACCAGGATCCTCTCCATCTTTGTCCGTTTGTTGTTGGATGATCAGGAATGTCTCGATCAAATCGTCTATTTCCACATAATTCTATATAAATCCTGTGTCACACTTCCTTTCCAACTTGGCATTCGGAAGAGCACTGAATGAATCCCTTTCCAGCATAAAATATCACTTTCCTCCATCTTCAAGATAGGATTGACGTAGAACACTGTGTCGGGGGGATGCTTGAGGTGTTTGGACTACTTCAACTTACTTCAACGTGTTAATATTCATTTCAGTGGAAGGGCAGACATGATTCTCAACGCACGCTCAATGCATGCAAATGGCAGTGAGAAGAGAAATGTGGCACTTTTATCACAAGGGATGCATTAATACCAAACACAAATCCATGGGGAAAAAACCTATTTATATGGAGAGCAATGAGTTCATCTGAAATCAAATAATTCATACCTGTAATGCATGAATGGTTAGGTTCAGGTCCGGACTGAGGAGTCTTTCATTCCAACTCATGTTTCTTTCAAAGACTAATCAATCTTATATTGCAAACAATATTTGAGGGATGTGAATGGATACCCGGTCCAGTCTGACTCATACATTTATCTGTCTTAATAGATCCCAGGCTGAGGCATGGGTATCTATCTGCCTGAGGGTCAAAAGAAAATGTAAACCAGAAATCAAACGTATCCACTGATACAGTCAGTGATTTGGAAATGTCAATTACAATCTAGAACTATGCATGCTAAAGTAGTACCTACCTTATTAAAATGTAGATGTTTAGTTATTTTCCTCCCAATTTATTTCCCAGTCTGTTTCCATGGAGCAGTGGTTCCTCTACTTTGTATTGTCCCGTACCCCTTCAAACATTCAACCTCCAGCTGTGTACCCCCTCAGCGCACTCTCAAATGTTGTTTTTTGCCATCTTTGTAAGCCTGCCACACAGACACTATGCAATACATTTATTAAACATAAGAATGAGTGTGGGTTTTTGTCACAACCCAGCTTGTGGAAAGTAACAAAGAGCTCTTATAGAACCATGGCACAAATAATAATAATCAATCATTTTGCTCTTTATTTTGTCATCTTACATATAAAACCTTATTTGTTCATCAAAAATTGTTAATAACTCACCACAGGTTATTAAGAAGGGTGTGCTTGAAAGGATGCACATAACTCTGCAATGTTGGGTTGTATTGGAGAAATTCAGTCTTAAATCATTTTCCACACACAGTCTGTGCCTGTATTTAGTTTTCATGCTAGTGAGGGCCGAGAATCCACTCTCACATCGGTACATGGTTGCAAAGGGCATCAGGGTCTTAACAGCGCGATTTGGCAAGGCAAGAAACTCTGAGCGCAGCCCTATCCAGAAATCTGTCAGTGGCTTCTGATTAAATTAAATTTTTACAGAACTGCTTGTTGCAATTTCGATGAGGCTCTCTTGTTCAGATATTGGTAAGTGGACTGGAAGCAGAGCATGAAAGGGATAACGAATCCAGTTGTTTGTGTCGTCCATTTGACATTGTCCGTAAGCTTGAGTTCATTTGCGCACAAAAAATCATACAATGATAGAAAGACCTATGCCTTGTCCTTGTTAATGCAGACAGAGAAGAGCTCCAACTTCTTAATCATAGCCTCACTTTTGTCCTGCACATTGAATGAATTTGAATCCTACATTCAGATCATTCAGGCGAGAAAAAACATTACCCAGATAGGACAGTCGTGTGAGAAACCTGTGATCATGCAAGTTGTCAGACAAGTGAAAAAAGTGAAAAGTGAAAAAAACTTGAAGCTCGTTTCTCAATAAAAAATAAAAAACGTGTCAATACTTTGCCCCTTTATAACCAGCGCACTTCTGTATGTTGTATAAGTGTTACATGGTCGCTACCCATGTCATTGCATAATGCAGAATATACACGAGAGTCCAGGGGCCTGGCTTTAACAAAGTTAACCATTTTCACTGTAGTGTCCAAAACGTCTTTCAAGCTGTCAGGCATTCCTTTGGCAGCAAGAGCCTCTCGGTGGATGCTGCAGTGTACCCAAGTGTCATCGGGCGCTACTGCTGGCATGCGCGTTACCACTTCACTTTGTCTCCCTGTCATGGCTTTTGCGCCATCAGTACAGATACCAACACATCTTGACCACCAAAGTCCATTTGATGTCACAAAGCTGTCCAGTACTTTAAAAAATATGCTCTCATGTTGTCCAGGTTTCCAGTGGTTGGCGGAAGAGAATGTCTTCCTTGATATACCCCCCATAAACGTAACGGACATATACCAGGAGCTGTGCCAGGCCTGCCACGTCTGTTGACTCATCCAGCTATAACGCATATAATTCACTGGCTTGTATTCGAAGCAGTAATTGTTTCAAAACATCTCCTGCCATGTCACTGATGTGTCGTGAAACAGCGTTGTTGGATGAAGACATTGTCTGTATCGTTTTTTTTTGCCTTTTTCCCCCAGCATTGTCCCATCCATATCCGCAGCAGAGGGACGAATGAAGTCCTCCACAGTAGTATGGGGCTTGCCTGTCCTAGCCACTTGGCAGCTCACCATATAAGACGCTACTAGCCCCTTCTTATCATTGGTATCTGTTGCTTTTATACATGTCTTACTACTTGAAAGTCGTCTTTATTCTCGCTCAAAAAACTCCCGTGGCTCATTGTCATCTTTCGTTTCTAAAGGTCTGCTACCTGTATTTGACATTGTTGCTATGTTGCTGAACACTAGATCGTTTCAATTTATGTTTGCGTTGTCAAAGCAGATGTTTTTAATAGAGCTGAAGAAGTCATGTTCAATAATAATCATTATAGGGAATATGAGTCCCATGGTGACTGGCTCGACTGCAGTGTACTTTCCCCATAGTGAATTGATGGATGTCATGAACCTATTGAGCATGATCATAAGGGAGATGGAGGGATAGATACTGTGTAGGCCTTTGTGACATGAATACAATGATCAGTGGAGAGTTAGTCAGTCAGGAGACCCAGGGGATGAAGGCCTGTAGAAGATGGATACGACTCTCTAGGCTAATGTTGTATGTGCATGCAATACTGCATGAAATTGTGCTTTCACATTATTAAATTACAATGGTAAGTGAAAAATGATCTTAGGGTTAATAACAAATGTTACTTTCGAAAGGGAAGGATGTGCTCAGCTCACTTCAGTTTGTCTCAATCACATTGCTTATAAGAGAGAGGAATAGAATATGCACACATTTGTGTGTGAACTAAATTAAACTTGAGTTGGATGGCTGAAAGAAAGTCTTCATTGTTTCCCTTTGAACAAATTCTGACCTTGATGACACTGCCATGCATAGCACCATTCAGAATGTGTGTGTAGCTTTGGCAACACTTGAAAGGCGTGAGGTTACACTCAGCATTCTGTACATTGAGAACTTCTGCAGTCTGTTGCATTATACTTATGCAATTCTCCATCAACCCTGGGTACTTTTTGTCCTGGAGTTGTTGTTATGTGTGTCATTACGTTAAACAGATGAATATAGTCATGGTGACTGATGAAAACAATCAAAACAGATTCATATATGGTTATGCTTGTATGGAGCCTTAGAAAATCACCTTCCAATCTCCTTTGTCACCCTTTGTCCCAAGCCTCACTGCACTCGCTGCCTTGAACTGAACCATTTTCTGACCCATGATTAAAATACATTGTTGTCATATTACACTGCTCTAATTTGGCAAAGGTTTGAGTTCGACATTTCAAAGACATGTCCCGGCATTCTGAGAGCATTCCAGCATTCTGAGAATTCACATTCAACCTTTCCCGAAGTGCCTGTAATGTATGACCCCTTTTACAAATGGATTTTATATTCCTTTGGATTTATCATCTTCTTCGGCGCCTTTTGCCTCTGCCCTGCTCTGCCTTGACCTGACATGGTCGCTGTAAATAGACCGTGTTCTGTCCCTGATGAACTCTGCCTACCTGGGCAGGGTGAGCTCTTCTTTCTAAGGAACATTTTCCTACGTGTTTGACATTGGGAATGTTCTCAACTAGAATGTTGAGAAACAACGTTCTTCTTTGGGAATTTCTTTACTTCAGCATAACATTTCCGATAGGTTACTTCGTGGTTCTATTTAAAAATTAATGTTCTCAAATTGTTCCAAGAACATAAAAAAAAAATGGTCTTCTGTGGAACTTTTACTACTTCAGCATATCGTTTCCTACAGGTTTCCTCATGGTCCTGTAAAAGGTAAAGTCACAAATAAAATGTCCCTTTTTTCTGGTTTTAATATACACTGCATTCGGAAGGTATTCAGACCCATTCACTTTTCCCACATTTTGTTACGTTACAGCCTTATTCTAAAGTTGATTAAATACAAAATGTTCCTCATCAATCTACACACAATACCCCTTAATGACAAAACAAAAACAGTTTTTTAATTAAAAACAGAAATACCTTATTTACATAAGAATTCAGACCTTTTCCTATGAAACTTGAAATTGAGTTCAGGTGCATCCTGTTTCCATTGATCATCCTTGAGATGTTTCTACAACTTAAATTCAATTGATTGGACATGATTTGGAAAAGCACACACCTGTCTATTTAAGGTCCCACAGTTGACAGTGAATGTCAGAGCAAAAACCAAGACATGAGGTCAAAGTAATTGTTGGTAGAGCTCTGAGACAGGATTGTGTCGAGGCACAGATCTGAGGAAGGGTACCAAAAACATTCTGCAGCATTGAAGGTCCCCAAGAACACAGTGACCTTCATCATTCTTAATTGGAAGAAGTTTGGAACCACCAAGACTCTTCCTAGAGCTGGCCGCCCGGCCAAACTGAGCAATCGGGGAGAAGGGCCTTTGTCAGGGAGGGACCACAAACCCGATGGTCACTCTGACAGAGCTCCAGAGTTCCTCTGTAGAGACGGAAGAGCCTTCCAGAAGGACAAACATTTCTGCAGCACTCCACCAATCAGGCCTTTTCGGTTGTGGCCAGATGGAAGCCACTCCTCAGCAAAAGGCTGAATGCCAAGCCTCAAATCTGGAGGAACCCTGGCACCATCCCTACGGTGAAGCATGGTGGTGGAGGCATCATGCTGTAGGAATGTTTTTCAGCAGCAGGGACTGGGAGACTAGTCAGGATCGAGGGAAAGATGAACAGCACAAAGTACAGAGATGCTTGATGAAAACCTGCTCCAGAGCTCTCAGGACCTCAAACTGGGGTGAAGTTTCACCTTCCAACAGGACAATCCCCCTAAGCAAACAGCCAAGACATTGCAGAAGTGGCTTCGGGACAAGTCGCTGAATGTCCTTGAGTGGGCCAGCCAGAGCCCAGACTTGAACATGATCGGACATCTCTGGAGAGACCTGAAAATAGCTATGCAGCGACGCTCCCCTTCTAACCTGACAGAGCTTGAGAGGATCTACAGAGAAGAATGGGAGAAACTTCTCCAAATACAGGTATGACAAGCTTGTAGCGTCATACGCTAGAGGACTTGAGGCTGTAATTGCCACTAAGTTCAATAAAGTACTGAGTAAAGGGTCTGAATACTTATGTGACTGATATTTCAGGTTTTTAAAATAAATTTGCAAAAATGTCAAATCCTGTTTTGCTTTGTCATTGTGGGTTATTGTGGGTAGATTTGAGGAAAAATAACAATTTAATACATTTTAGAACAAGGCTGTAACGCATTTATTTTGTGAGAAAAGTCTGAATACTTTCTGAATGCAGTGTAAATACAAAAGTATGTGGGCACCCCTTCAAATTAGTGTATTCGACTATTTCAGCCACACCCGTTGCTGACTGGTGAATAAAATCGAGCACACAGACATGCAATCTCCATAGACAAACATGTTTACTCTGCTATCTTTGACTAACGTTAGCAAATAAGAGTAACTCAATCTGGTAGCCATTTATTCCCCACCCATGTCTGAAAAACACTGTTACTAAAAATAGAATTGTAGATATAGCTAACTCACTCTCGGTGTGTTGGTAGTAATGGTGAATGTGTATACATTGTCTATGGTTGGTTAGTTGATTCTCAGATGGCTAGCAATCTTGCTGCCAATTTAGTGACTCTAACTTGCTAACAGCAAGTTGACAATATTGAAATGTCCATGTTAGGTGTGCTAAGCTAGCCAGTCTAATAGAGATCAATACAATTAGTGGGGTGGTTAAATTGTGTATTGTTGTGTGCTTTGTTGTAGGGGATACATTACATCATCTGATTCCAACAGTATGTGTTTCCAACCCCAAGATGGTAAGTTGGCAAAATATTTACAAGCTGAAGGCTAAGATAGCTCACTTTGCAGTAAGCATGTCATTAACATGAATTTGGTAGTGTTTGTATGGGTTTGTGTTTTAGATTGAAAGGTGTAGAATCAAGACCACAGTAATGACACAAACACCTCATTCTTCTCTCTGCAGATTCTCAAAACACAATACAAAGACACGTCCACAAAAATCCGCTGCTACTATTGACAAGAATGATCTGTCAAAGTCAATGAGCTGGGGGAGGTTTACAGATAGGTCTTTGAGGTAAGGAAGGGGTTTTGGTTGTGCTTAGAGACAATACATGTATTGTTGTGTATGAGAATGATTGAAGGGTGCCATTTCTCCTCCATCTTCCATACACAACAATACATACGGTGTAAGATCTGCCCTCCCAAGACTTTAGGAGGGCAGATCCCCGCCCTAAGGCCCCGCCCATTCACTTTGTTGACTGATCTTTCCTCTCAAAAGCTGCTCCCAATATCCCTCATTGTTCCTAAACGAGACACTAATCTGTCTCTAAACACTTAGGTCCCAATCCGTTGACACCTTTACCAACAAAGGCGTGTTGCCCTACAAAAAGTGTAAAATGGTAACACCACAACCACGTCTTTCCAAGAGACGTGCAGTACGAGCAAATCTTCTGCAAGAGGTCCAAGCAATTGGTGGCTACGGTCTTCGAGCCCTACACCACTTCCGGTAGTCTTATCCATCTGGTTGTACACCGAAGACAAAACCATTCGCCACAAGCACTCTGCTTCCACAGCCCACCATGCCAAAACACCATTGCCAGTGTACCGAAGCCGGATAAAGGACCATAAAATAAATATGTATATTTTCGATCAATCCTCAAAATTGGTGTGCCTTTATGGATTAACCCGAATATATTCGTATAAGTTGAACAGGGTTCTGCAGCATCAAACAGATGTCAGACAGAAATGTCAGCTTGTATATTTAGCAATAAATCCGCTGATAGGAACATCACTGAAAGGCATTCAATGGCTCAATCGAACAAGGACAACCAAAAACGCATAGTGCGATCAGTATCACATAAAGCCTTCGCGAAATGCCACAAAGCAAGATTACATTTATTTTCAGATCTCGCCCCCCCATCAATACACCGGAAGCCGTCAAAGAGAATCTCATTCAGCGCGCAAAGTCCAGACCTGCCTTCCTCCTGGGCAATTATGTGTGAAACACATCTCACAGACCTAGAAAGTCCTCAGACATGATTAAGCAAACCCAGATTCCCCCAGGGTGAAATTCCCCTTAACTACATGTATTTGGCATTGATTTTAATTGGAGACACAAATTGTTTCACTAATTTTTGATAATTTTTTGTCTTAATTACAAGATAAGACAGGATTGAATTAAAGGAATTGTTGTCATGATTAAATACATGTATGCTTAGTTTTCTCAGGCTTTAGTCAGTCTACCTCCTGAACTTACCTAAATCAGCCAACCCCCTGAAATGACTTCAATCAGTCTACCTTCTGAAATGACCCTATCGACCCACTTTGAACTCCCTCCACTGCCATCATTGAGTGGGTGTGCTCCAGGGCATCCACCCCCTCATCACCCCCACCCCTCTCTTCCCTTGCCATGCCATGCCATCCACCCCCATCCCCTCTCTCTCGTCGACATGCCATCCGACCCCCACCACCCCCTCTCTCCCCTCAATATGCCATATTGGCACGCTTCCCTGGGGCATCTCTGCTTTCTCCCCAAACACGCCTCACTTTCTATCAGTGTCTGTGGACGCTGTAAAGGTTACAACAATACTTGCTAATGGTTCAGACTCACATGATGATGAAATAAGGAGACTGACATTATATGTGATAACCAAAACATCAATGTCTTACCATCTGCTGTACTGACATTGATTTTCAAGACATGTTACATATTTATTTTTTGTTTTCAATTATCAAGCCTTGGAACTGTCAGTGGTGATTTTAGAATGTAAATCTTGGTGGGGCAAAAATACATATTTTTTAAATGATGCATGCCAGCAAAACCACTACACAACACAACACTCAGCAATACATTAATTGCACTATAACGGTGACAAACGGTGCCCACAAACTGTTAGGGCCTACATAAAGCTGTCCCAACAGCAGAGGCCCAACAGCAGTCCTAACACCTTACCACTGCTACACCTGGCTATCAGCGGATCCTTGTCTGGCAGCGAAACAGTTCACTCAGGAGATTGAACATGGTATGAAACGGAGCAGTTTAGTAAGTGCTCAAAAACTCAGAAAACCAAAATATACAAAATAATACAAGTGGATACAAAACCTGTCGCACACCAGAACGTATCTTGTACATAGCTTACAAACAAACAATCACTGATAAGGACAATGAGGGGGAACAGAGGGTTAAATACACAACATATAATGAATGGGATTGGAACCAGGTGTGATACAAGACAAAACCAAAGGAAAATGAAAAGAGGACCAGCGATGGCGAGAAGATCGGCGACTTCGACCGCCAAATGCCTCCCGAACAAGGAGAGGGACCAACTTCGGCGGAAGTCGTGACAATGTATTTCAAGGCCTACCTTAAGTCAGTGCCTCTTTGCTTGACATCATGGGAAAATCAAAAGTAATCAGCCAAAATTGTAGACCTACACAAGTCTGGTTCATCCTTGGAAGCAATTTCCAAACGCCTGAAGGTACCACGTTCATCTGTACAAACAATAATACGCAAGTATAAACACCATGGGACCACGCAGCCGTCATACAGCTCAGGAAGGACACACGTTCTGTCTCCTAGAGATGAACGTACTTTGGTGCGAAAAGTGCAAATCAATCCCAGAAAAACAGCAAAGGACCTTGTGAAGATGCTGGAGGAAACAGGTACAAAAGTATCTATATCCACAGTAAAAACGAGTCCTATATCGACATGACCTCAAAGGCCGCTCAGCAAGGAAGAAGCTACTGCTCCCAAACCGCCATAAAAAAGCCAGATTCCAGTTTGCCACTGCATATGGGGACAGAGATCATACTTTTTGGAGAAATGTCCTCTGGTCTGATGAAACAAAAATAGAACTGTTTGGCCATAATGACCATCGTTATGTTTGGAGGAAAAAGGGGGAGGCTTGCAAGCCGAAGAACACCATCCCAAATGTGAACCACGAGGGTGGCAGCATCATGTTGTGGGGGTGCTTTGCTGCAGGAGGGACTGGTGCACTTCACAAAATAGATGGCATCACGAAAGCTTGGTCGCAAGTGGGTCTTCCAAATGGACAATGACCCCAAGTATACTTCCAAAGTTGTGGCAAAATGGCTTAAGGACAACAAAATCAATGTATTGGAGTGGCCAGCACAAAGTCCTGACCTCAATCCTATAGAAAATGTGTGGGCAGAACTGAAAAAGCGTGTGCGAGCAAGGAGGCCTACAAACCTGACTCGGTTACACCAGCTCTGTCAGGAGGAATGGGCCAAAATTCTCCCAACTTATTGTGAGAAGCTTGTGGAAGGCTACGTTTGTCCCAAGTTAAACAATTTAAAGGCAATGCTACCAAATAATAATTGAGTGTATGTGAACTTCTGACCCACTGGGAATGTGATGAAAGAAATGTACTGTACATCATCAACTGTACATCATTTATGCAGGAGCATACAATACATTTTTGGACTCACCTTCCAAACCACTCATTGTTGAATTTGCGTGTCCAAAATAAGTGGGTCAAAGTCCCCTCATTCTGCTTGCACCTCTCACACAGTGGTGAGGTGTCCGGGAATATTTTATGAAGTTTTACTTTAGAGTAATGTAACCTGTGTATCACCTTAAACTGTACAAGGTTGTGTCTGGCATTCACTGAACTTTGGTTTGTATTCCTGAGAGCTTATACACAGTCCTCATCTGAAATTTCTGAACCAAGTTCTTGTTCCCAAGCCCTTTTATTGGTGTCTGTGGATACCTCTATGTGGGCCTTTAGCACATCATACAGTCTAGAGACCGACCCTTTTGAATGGGGTTTGACAAGGATCAGGCTGTCTAATTTAGGAGTATTTGGCTTATATGTCTGTGGGATATATGTCCTTAAGAAATGTATGATTTGGAGGTATCTGAAATGAAGCAAACTGACCATCAATGAATAAGTTATCAATTGTTGTGAGCCCCTTCTCTCTCCACTGTGAAAACACCATATCATCCAATGCAGGGTGGAAAGCATGAGTCAGGCAAATCGTGTTGTCAATGTATACAGTGGGTATGTTAAGAAAGTACCTCATCTGTTTCCAGATCCTAAGAGTATGACAAATGACTGGATTAGAGTTATAAGTGGCTTTTTCACATACGATGGACTATTAACAAGTGCAGGGAGTGAGGAACGATGACAGGAGGCCTGCTCAATCAAAAGCCATGAAGGCATATCATTCTGTTGGATCCCAGGTAAACTTTTCCTCCAGAAAGACACAATGTTCAGATTAGCAGCCCAATAATACAGTTTAAAGTGAGGAAGGCCAAAGCCCCCCCCCCCCCTATCTTGTACTTGCATAAATGCTTCTTTGAAATTCTGGCTGCCTTGTTATCCCATAAAAATGGAGTTACTATTGAATCCAGTTTCTTAAAATAGCTTTGTGGTATGAAATTGGGTAGACATTGGAAGAGGTAAAGAAACCTGGGTAGGAAGAGATAGATTTTTGAAAAACTCTTCCTATGTTTTGTTTAAGCTGATAAATGTTCATGTCCCAATTCGTTTTCAAAGCTGATCAAGTTCTTGTCACTACAGTGTCAAGGCTTGTGAACTTGTCCATCACTGTTCTAAATGGGGTATATTGCAGAAATTGCATATCATGAAATCGTGAAATCGGCATCAATTCGCATTTTTGCCAGTTTATCTTGTAGCCAGAGAAGGAGCCGACTGTATTTATCAAGTTAAGTAAGGGGGAATATAAGTTTTATGCTTTATCGGCTATATCGGCACTTGCACGAATGAGAGTAGCAAGGGGTTCCATGGCTATAGCGAAGTGAGCAGGCGAAATAGGGCACCCCTGTCGGCAACCCTGGAACAGGCGGAATGACTGCGACATTTCTTGATTGGTTACCACGGACGCCATTGGGTGTGCATAAATAACTCTTATCCAATCAATAAATTCCTTTCCAAACCCGAAATGCTCCAGAACCGACATCATATACTTCCACTCAATCTGATCAAACACCTTCTCTGCGTCGAGCTATTACCACTGCCTCAACTCTATGATCATGATACATTGCGTTGAAAAGGCATCTCAAATTGTAGTATATATGTCGGCCCGGGATAAAACATGTCTGGTCAGGGTGTATGATGTCAGAAATATATTTTTTCATTCGGTTTGCCAATATCTTTGTCAACACCTTATTTTCGATGGGGAGTAACGACACGGGGCGATAAGACAACATCTCCATGGAATCTCTATCTTTTTTTCAAGATCAGTGCTATTGTAGCCTCATACAGTGTTTGCGGGAGTTTGACAATTTCTTTGGAATGTTTAAACATTCGCAACATAAGTGGAGATAGACTGGCGCAGTCCTTATAGAATTATATTACATATCCATCGGGCCCAGGGGCCTTGCTGTTTGGAAATTGTGCTATCACTTTGTTAATTTCCTCTAAAATTATCCCAGCATCGAGTGCAGCAGCTGCACCCATGTCTAGTTTAGGAAGTTCACATTCAATGAGGAAGTGTTCCATAGTTTGTGGATCAGTAGCATCGGATTTTGATTGGTATAGCTCCGAGTAAAACTGTGCAAAGCATTTATTAATATCCTGCGGATCTGTTACAAGTTTACCCTTCTTGTCTTTTCAGTTTGTGAATAGCTCTAGATTCCTATACATGCCTTAGTTGTCTTGCTAATAATTTGTGGTTTGTCACCCAGTTCAAAATAACTTTGTCGCGTTCTAGCAAGTAAAGAGCCCACCATTTTCGAAAGGATGGTATAGTATTCATATTTCAACTTTGTGATCTTCTCAATGACTGCATTCAAGGAATTCGTCCTAAAAACGTTCTCCTGTTCCACTAACTCTCTTTCAATTTCTCTCAGCCTAGTATTGGCACGTTTCTTACTCTCTGATGTATAAGAAATAACGTAACCTCTAATCACAGCCTTTAGAGATTCCCAAAGGGTGGAGTAGTCAACATCCCCCGTGTCGTTAGCTCTGAGGAAAAAGGCAATCTGCTCCTTCAAATACTGACAAAAAGTCTCATCTTTCAACAAGTATGTGTCTAAGAGCCACGGTATCCGACCTGTAGACATATTGTTGAGTTTCAGCACCATGGACAGAGGAGAGTGGTCCGTAATTAGAATAGGGTGATAGGTAACAGACGCAGCTGCTGAAATTAGTCTGGAGTCCAACAAAAAAATAGTAAATTCTGAAATATGATTTATGAACCGACGAAAATAAAGAATAATCCCTATCTGTTGGCTGCGTCAGCCTCCAAATATTGACAATGTTAAGGTTTGTTATCAATGTATTTAGACAGACACTGGCATTTGATTGTTGAAGTGACCTTGATAGCTGTTTATCTAAAAGAGGATCTAACGTACAGTTAAAGTCACTTCCAACAATAACAGTTGTATCCGAGATATTTGGTATGGCCTTAAATACCCTTTGAAAAAATAATGGATCATCGAAGTTGGGTCCATATAAATTGACCAAGGTTATTGGTTTCGAATTCAGTGTACCAGCCACAATAATATACCGACCATTAGGATCTGAAATCGAGGATGAGTAAACAAAAGGAAAGTTATTCCTCATCAGGAATGCTTACCCCTCTTGCTTTTGCATCAAAATTAGACTGGTATATCTGACCGATCCAGCCGACTCGTAGCTTGGCCTGAGCCAAGCTTTTAATATGAGTTTCTTGAAGAAGCACTATGTCAGCACCCAGTGATTTAAGATGAGAAAAAACCTTAGCTCGTTTCACGACATGACCTAAGCTGTTACAGTTCCAGCTGACTATCTTTATTCCACCTGGTCTACTCTGTGCTCGGTCACTATGTGGCATTTCTTATTTTAGGGCAAATTGTTACTTTCATATAAAACCCCAAAGAAAAACTTCCAGCTGTGCGGGAGCTTGTCATGCCACCTGTAATAAATGTGAACATAAAACACAGACCCCATCCCTCCTCCCCCTCCCGTCCCATTACTGAGTGACTTCCCCAAACGAAGCACTCGTTGACTAACACACAAACCTTAGTTCAAGCTGTATGTCTAGACACCCTAACTCGTCATCTATAGATGCTCCGCATATAAACTAATATTAAATAACACTCAACTCTCACATTAGGGGGTGAGTGGCGCTAAAACATGATAGGCTAAACAATAAGCCATAACATCTCACCCATCATATAAGTCCCAATTTCTGATCTTCTGATCGAAAAGACAGGCTGGAAATCCAAACACATTCCTGGCCTGTATTTAGCCGGTTGACACAGACGTTCTGTATCCTCAGCCAGGGAGCTCACTTGACAAGAACAGATCGGACACTTTTGGGTTGTCAAACGTACGTGTTGATCCCTCGACTGTCACCTTAAACCGGGCTGGGAAGAGGAATCCATATCGGATGTTGGCCACTCTGCATTTCTTGATTAACTCATCATACTCTTTCCTCACCTCCAAAGGTTCCTCACCTCCAAAGTAAGATCTGGGTAGAAAGACACCCTGGCTCCATTTTAGTTAAGGGAGAACTTTTGACTAGCCAGCTTGAGGATGAGATCCCTGGTCTGGGGATAGTGCAGCCGTGCGATGAATGGCCTTAGTGGCGCGCCCTTGTACGGTTTAGTTGCCTGTGATCTGTGTGCGCGGTCGATCAGGATGGCCGTTTTGAATTGTTCACTTCCCAGCAATGCCGGTATCAGCTCCAAGACAAATTCGGAAGGTTCCCCTTTCTCAGTGTCCTCCTTGATCCCAAATATTCAGATGTTCTGGCGTCTTGAATGCGACTCGAGCATTTCCAATCAGGCTTTCAGGGTTTTGTTGTCATTTTTGAATGTTGTGTTGAATGTTGAATGTTGTGCTGCTTCTACATCATGTAGCCTGGCCTCGTGATCGACTGTCATCTGCTCAACCTCATGCACCCTGCCCCTAGTTGCCTTCACAGTTTCTGTCAAAGTCCCAATACTCTTTGAGATATCAGCCAACCTTGTGTCCACCTTCTTGCTTAGTGAGTTTATAGCAGCCAGTAGGTCACTTTGAGTAGCTTCTGTGGGGAACTCTTGGGAGCCAGCATCTTCAGCTAACTCATGGGTCGGTGATGTTGAAATTGGTTCGTTGTCTATCACATTCAAATGATCTTGTTTAGCGCCCCCTTTTTTGGTGCCTTTTCTCTTTGTCATATTGCCAGACATTGTTTCATGTTCTAGGTTGTGAGAGGTTAAGATAAATATTAATTTGTTTCAAAATTGAGCGGAGCTCTAGCAAAGCACGTCTACTACATACCACGCTCTCTAGCGCGGTAATATGTACATGTAGATTATTAAAGTGACTATGCAGAGATGATAACAACAGAGAGTAGCAGCGGTGTAAAAGAGTCGGAGGGGCAATGCAAATCATCTTGGCAGCCATTTGATTAGATGTTCAGGAGTCTTATGGCTTGGGGGTAGAAGCTGTTTAGAAGCCCCTTAGACAAATACTTGGTGCTCTGGTATTGCTTGCCGTGCAGTAGCAGAGAGAACAGTCTATTACTAGGGTGGCTGGAGTCTTTGACAATTTTTAAGGCCTTCCTCTGACATCGCCTGGTATAGAGGTCCTGGATGGCAGGAAGCTTGGACCCAGTGATATACTGGGCCGTAAGCACTACCCTATGTAGTGCGTTGCGGTCGGAGGCCGAGCAATTGCCATACCAGGCAGTGATGCAACCAGTCAGGATACTCTCAATTGTGCAGCTGAGAACCTTTTCAGTCACCTGACGGGGAATAGGTTTTGTTGTGCCCTCTTCACAACTGTTTTGGTGTCCTGGCACCACACGGCCAGGTCTCTGACCTCCTCCCTATAGGCTGTCTCGTCGTTGTCGGTGATCAGGCCTACCACCGTTGTGTCATCAGCAACCTCCGTGATGGTGTTGGAGTCATGCCTGGCCATGCAGTCATGAGTGAAGAGGGAATACAGGAGGAGACTGAGCACGCACTCCTGAGGTGCCCATGTGTTGAGGATCAGCGTGGCGGATGTGTTGTTACCTACCTTTACCACCTGGTGGCAGCTTGTTAGGAAGTCCAGGATCCAGTTTCAGAGTCAGGTGTTTAGTCCCAGGGTCCTTAGTGTATTGATGAGCTTTGAGGGCACTATGGTGTTGAATGCTGAGCTGTAGTCAATGAATAGCATTCTCTCATAGGTATTCCTTTTGTCCTGGTGGGAAAGGGCAGTGTGGAGTGCAATAGAGATTGCATCATCTGTGGATCTGTTAGGGCGGTATGCAAATTGGAGTGGGTCTAGGCTTTCTGGGATAATGGTGTTGATGTGAGCCATGACCAGCCTTTCAAAGCACTTCATGGCTACAGACGTGAGTGCTACTGGTTGGTAGTCATATAAGCAGGCTACCTTAGTGTTCTTGGGCACAGGAACTATGGTGGTCTGCTTAACCAGTTGCATCTCTAGGGGCGCTATTTCATTTTTGGATAAAAAACGTTCCCGTTTTAAGCGCGATATTTTGTCACGAAAAGATGCTTGACTATGCATATTCTTTTGGAAAGAAAACACTCTGAAGTTTCAGAATCTGCAAAGATTTTGTCTGTAAGTGCCCCAGAACTCATTCTACAGGCGAAACCAAGATGATACGTCAAACAGGAAATGAGCAGAATTTCTGAAGCTCTGTTTTCTAATGTCTCCTTATATGGCTGTGAATGCGACAGGAATAAGCTTAGACCTTCTGCCGTTTCCCCAAGATGTCGGCAGCATTGTGACGTATTTGTAGGCATATCATTGGAAGATTGACCAGAAGACCACATTTTCCAAGTGTCCGCCTGGTGTCCTGCGTCGAAACTGGTGCGCAAAGCCATGTGCAAGTATTTTTCCATTTGATTGAGAGGAGAAACCATGCTTCCACGAACGATATATCATCGAAGAGATGTGTGAAAAACACCTTGAGGATTGATTCTAAACAACGTTTGCCATGTTTTCAGTCGATATTATGGAGTTAATTTGGAAAAAAGTTCGCGTTTTGAGGACTGAATTTTCGGGTTTTTTTTGTAGCCAAATGTGATGTACAAAACGGAGCTATTTCTAATACACAAAGAATCTTTTTGGAAAAACTGAGCATTTGCTATCTAACTGAGTCTCCTCATTGAAAACATCCGAAGTTCTTCAAAGGTAAATTCTTTTATTTGAAGGCTTTTATGTTTTTGTTGAAATGTTGCGTGCTGGATGCTAACGCTCAATGCTAACGCTAAATGCTACGCTAGCTAGCTACTTTTACACAAATGATTGTTTTCCTATGGTTGAGAAGCATATTTTGAAAATCTGAGATGACAGTGTTGTTTACAAAAGGCTAAGCTTGAGAGATGGCATATTTATTTCATTTCATTTGCGATTTTCATGAATAGTTAACGTTGCATTATGGTAATGAGCTTGAGTCTGCATTCACGATCCCGGATCTGGGATGGGGAGATCAGAAAGGTGGTAAAACATGTTGGTATTACAGACTCGGACAGGGAGAGGTTGAAAATGTCAGTGAAGACACTTAGCCAGTTGGTCAGTGCATGCTCGCAGTACACATCCTGGTAATCCGTCTGGCCCTCAGCATTGTGAATGTTGACCTGTTTAAACATCTTACTCATATCGGATGTGGAGAGCGTGATCACAAAATCTTCCGGAACAGGTGCTCTCATGCATGTTTCAGTGTTATTTGCAACGAAGCGAGCATAGAAGTAGTTTAGCTCATCTGGTAGGCTCGTGCCACTGGATAGCTCTCGGCTGTGCTTCCCTTTGTAGTCTGTAATGGTTTGCAAGCTCTGCCACATCAGACGAGCGCCAGAGCCGGTGTAGCACGATTCGATCTTAGTACAGTATTGATGCTTTGCCTGTTTGAGCGCTGGGCATAGCGGGGTATCTTATAAGCTTCCGGGTTAGAGTCTCGCTCCTTGAAAGAGGCAGCTCTAGCCAGTATATCCAGCCAGCTGTATGTTGATAATGTCGTCGTTCAGCCACGACTCTGTGAAGCATAAGATATTACAGTTTTGAATGTCTTGTTGGTAGTTTAATCTTCCGCGTAGGTCATCGGTTTTATTTTCAAAAGATTGCACGTTTGCTAGCAGAATAGAGGGGTTTATTAAATCGCCTACAAATTCTCAGAAGGCAGCCCGCCCTCTGGCCCCTTTTTCTCCACCTTCTCTTCACGTAAATGTCGGGGATCTGGGCCTGTTCCCGGGAAAGCAGTATATCATTCCCCTCGCCGGACTCGTTAAAATTAATAAAGGAAAAAAAGGATACTGCCAGCCCGTGGTGAGTAATCGCAGTTCTGACGTCCAGAAGTTATTTTCGGTCATAAGAGATGGTAGCAGAAACAGTATGTGCAAAATAGGTTAAAAAATAAGTTACAAACAACGCAAAGAAACTAACAAAAAACACAATTGGTTAGAATATGTAAAACATCAGCCTTGTTCTCCTGGCGCCAACTTGTCAACTGCTCAATATATGATCGCAGTGCTACTGAAACACATGTAACTCTGCATAAATGATTATGTTTATTTCATAACCAACTCATTTTTACACAACATGATTAAGTTGGCAAGCAACACTGAGATATTTGTTTCTCATATCATGTTCCTCAAGGCAGCTGGTCTATGAAATAACTTTATGACATTTCACTTCAGATGGCTTTTTTTTTTTAAAGCTACAGGATTTGCAGGCTTTGGTTCTAGCCCAGCATTATCCAACACTATACAAAACCGGACTCCACAAATCACTAACCGGGACCAGGGTTGAAGACCTGACCACTGCTTAAGATGTTGCAATCCCCTGACCTTTTCATCCAGCATTCAGCAGACTGGAAAGAGCATTGGGGTAAGCATCTGTCTGGCTGTCACATCACAACAACTGCTCCTATCCTGTAACACATTATATTAGATGGACAGCAACAATATCCAGTAGTAGATTTAGTACTTGTTATTTGTTTGTTGTATTTAACCAGACTAAGGACACTTAGTTAATTAGAGGAAATGTATTTACAATGACTGCCTGGCAAAACTGAAATGGAAAGCTATAAACATTGCCCCGACCACATTTTAAGATCCTCCAAAAATACCTAATCTAGAACCAAAACAACTGACAACAGCAAGCATAGCAACACCTTGGGCATTATTAACAAGGAATGCATCCCTGATTCAGGAAATAAATACCAACACCGACAATGGCACAAGCAACAATCACTCCATGCTCCCACTCACAGTGGTACAATCTGCACGTCCTCACAGATAGTCCCTAGTTAACCTTCTCACCCATGACTGGCCAGACCAAGACCCACACTGCAACCTGGACCAGTCATACCTAACGGGAAATCATACTGCACCATGAGGGAGCCCAGAAGAAGACTCTTTAGCCAACCTCTTGAAATATGTGGTTTAATAGATAACAATTCTATCATAGTATACAATTCTGTCATGGGGTACGAATTGGGGTCCTGGGAAACCAGCGATCCAGTCACAAAATGTTTCTAACTTCATCTGAGCCCAGTGACACAGTACTTATAATGGGAATGTAAATATCAAAATGGATTGTTTACTTGACAAGCGACTGAGAGCCACCTCTGAGCCAGATGGGGAGTTAGGGGCCAGTAGAGTCTACCAAGTATTCCCCTCTCTAAGGAGGATCTCATTTACTAAACAGAGCTTAAACTAATCAGTGCTATGTCTAAATAAGGCTAAATGTTTACTGTTTGACATCAAATCATGCTGTTTTTGGACGCACCAGCCATTTGGTATACACGCTCTAATGCCAATGACGTTGGATTCAAAGGGGATTTTGTTACATTTGCAATTTCTCATGAACCTGTTTGATAAGAATCTAATGCAATGGAAAAAAAAGATGAGAAATTATTTTGAAATGGGATGTTGGCATAATAAAGTTGAAACATATGCAGTTCGTGATAGTTAGTGTGTGTGTGTGTGTTTGTGCGTGCGTGTGTGTTTCTGTGTACCTACGCATACATGTATACATTCGTGCATATATGCGTTTAAATCTAATCCTAAACCAATTGAATACGGTGCAGACAGTACAGGATAGCAAATGTGCGTGTAAATCTAATCCTAAACCAATTACTAAGGTTCAGACAGTACAGTATTGCATATGTGTGTGTACATCTAATACTAAACCAATTTAATAAGGTAAAGACAGTACAGTATCCGACGAGCATCAGAGCTGGTGTAGTAGGATTCAATCTTAGTCCTGTATTGATGCTTTGCCTGTTCGATCCTCCATCTGAGGGCATAGATTTCTTATAAGCGTCCGGATTAGTGTCCTGCTCCTTGAAAGCGGAAGCTCTAGCGTTTAGCTCGGTGTGACTGTTGCCTGTAATCCATGGCTTCTGGTTGGGAAATGTACGTACGGTCACTGTGGGAATGATGTCGTCAATGCATTTATTGATGAAGCCGGTGACTAAGGTGATATACTCCTCAATGCCATTGGATGAATCATAGAACATATTCCAGTCTGTGCTAGCAAAACAGTCCTATAGCGTAGCATCCGCGTCATCTGACAACTTCTGTATTGAGCGAGTCACTGGGGCTTCCTGCTTTAGTTTTGCTTGTAAGCAGGAATCAGTAGAATAGAATTATGGTAAGATTTTCCAAAAGGAGGGCGAGGGAGAGCCGCAAGAGCTCCGGAACACTGTGGAAAGTAGACGGATCGGAAGCTGTTTGAAGTAACATGAGTATTCCAGCTATCTGACAAGCCCATCCTCAGATAACAGCATGAATCAGCAGAGATAAGTCACATTTAGTCTGAGATGAACTATTCAGGGCTGTCTGAACCAGCATACGCGTGTGGTGCAGATTGCCTATGAAGGGGAAACAGTGATTTGGTTTACTTTGACACTTTCTGCATGATCATATCCTGGATCATTTTTGGTCTACATTTCTGAAAACACATTTGTCAAATTAACTGATAACTTGTCGGATGTGGAATGCTATTATAGATGCAGATGGAACATTCCGAGAAAAGAACAACCAATATTGCCAGTGTCCTTGCCCAAGGCTGCATACATTACCTTGTAGTGTTGTATTGGACATTTAATGACCCTTGTGACTATTGCTTTATAGTAAAAACAGAACATGTCCTTTAACCTTTCATGACAACGGAAATTGCATCTTCTATTTCTCCCCATCCCCTGAGACAAAACCAGTTCAGTCCAGTTCCCAGTCCAGAAAATATCAAAACAAATACAATCAATCTCCCACAAAGTAGCAGTGGATCCCACATGCCATACAAGCCTATCGAGAGCACCAAATGTTCTATTTCTTAATCACTGCAGTGGCTCTGAGACCTGAGACTGAGATTTTGGACAGCCGGTGGAGAGCACAGAGGGAAATTAAGACAAATAGCTTGAATGGGATCAAATTCTGCATTCTATGTCATTATACTATTTGCCCCCAAGGCCTGAAACAGAATCTGGATTATTCCAGTGTGTGCTGTACATGCACAATGAGGGTGTGCACTTCATTCCCAATCTACGTTAATGTTGCTGCTGCAGGAAATACATTTGTGTGCCGACATCCAAATCCACTTTTTTAGACCTATTCAGTCGATACTCCAATATCCTCCAGTCTACTGGACAAGGCCACACAGGTCTGTGAGAATACAGTCTTCTTTAATGATCTCATATCAGTGCCTCTTCTATGAGAGAAGTGATTATATTCAATGGTATATAGAGTGACTTTGTAGAGTACAACATTATTTCATAAATCGAAATATATGCAATTGAACTAGTACACATTCACAGTTTATGCTCAACGTGCAGGGTTAGGTCGAAAAGGGATTATGTCTGTCAGTCATTTATGATCATGCTCTTCATATCAAATTGATGGACTAAGAAATGACTCAAAGGAAAGCAAATAGGCATATTTCCTTTGACTTCTGTTGTTTATTATCTGTACACTTTTCAAGGCTATGACACGGGCTTCGATTCACTTCAAATCGAATCAGCAGAGAAGGTAATATCCCTGAAATCCTCACAAGATTGGAGATAGATATGTGAGCTACTGTATGTTGTAAATCTGGAATTCCAGAGGTATTAATCATTGGATTGTTCCTGAAAGCATCTGGTAAAAAGGTGCTAGCATGGTGCTTGTTAAATGGACCCAAAAACATCTGGTACAATGGGGAGCACACTCAATTATTTCCTCGTTATGAGCCTCAGTGTTTGGCATATGATGTGATTATGATTCCGACAGCCTTCCAACCTCCCAATCGTAATTAGTTTTACTCCAAATTAAAAATAAAAATATACATTAAAGAAAAGTATAAAAGCAAACATGTAAAGTGTTGGTGCCATGTTTCATGAGCTGAAATAAAAGATCCCAGAAATGTTTCATACGCACAAAAAGCATATTTCTCTCAAATTTTGTGCAGAATTTTTCAGGTACTTCTACACCTGCATTGCTTGCAGTTTGGGGTAGTAGGCTGGGTTTCTGCACAGCACTTTGTGACATCAGCTGATGTAAGAAGGGCTTTATGAATGCATTTGATTGATTGATTTAACTCCTCATATCAAGCAAACCAGACAGAATGATTTTTATTTTATTTTTTATTAGCAGATAGCCAGGGGACACTTCCAACACTCACAGGCTGACTACACGTTGCAAAATAAATGTAGAAATCTGTTAGCCCTTGGCAATGAGCATCTGCGTTGCCATTGCTAAAATAGAAATCAGTTCTATTTCTGACGGATTTCTGGCAGATCGCGCTGCAAATCCTGCCTCTCCCATTTCCTCATTTGTTTATTGAAGCAGGTACACACATGCCATCTCCTCAGTGGTTATACCCACGTGGGTGACTGAAAGACGAAGGAGGTCAGTGGCGGTAATGCACCTAATTTATGAAAGTTGACAATCGCAATATAAAGTCAAGAGAACAAAAAGCCTGGAAGGAAGAGAGATGACTAGAAACGATTCGGTTGACTGTTTTATGTGTGGATTAATTGGCGGAGTAGAGGACCTTGTGCATTTCAGGTAAAATAACAACTCAATGTTTATATCCCAGGACAAATTAGCTAGCAACAGCAAGCTAGCTAAATAGGACAAATTAGCTAGCAAGTGCAAGCTAACTAGCTAAATTGACATAAATGTTTAAAGCTTTTCAACCTGTCCCCAAATTAATTGAATTGGTTCAGAGTTTGTGATATTTTAACCTGCGTGTTGTAATCGCGTTTGGTGTGTGGGGACAAAATAAATGTATGCACAATGGCGCACGCGTGCAGCCGGTTTGGGTTCTCTGTTAGACATAATTTACAGTACAAACAAAGCATTTGTGTTTAGTGAGTCTGCCAGATCAGCGTCAGTAGATCTGTATAGTATATTTCCCCATAGGAAACAATGGGAATACCACAGAGTTCAATATATTTTTGTTGTTGTTTGCATTTTAACTAAAAAACAAGGTGAGCAGGTCTCATTGCCAACAAAAGCGAAGCAGGCATTGTGACATTGAACAATAAACTGTGAATAGAACGTTCTGAAGGCGAGTTGGTGCCACGGTGCGCAATAGAACTAATAGAGGCTGGCAGGGTGAAAAATGCCCTAAAATAAGGCAGCTGGGAAATATTGTCATATTATGAAACTGGGCTCCACGGCGGATTCAATGAACTAGTTATCAGAAAAGAACGTTGTTAAAAATGTCATGTGTCAAATCAAAGTTTGTCACGTGCGCCGAATACAACAGGTGAAATGCTTACTTACGTCCAGCCTACTATCTACACGGATTTCAGAGCACTCTCGTCTAAGTGTACCAGAGCACAGAATAATACATTTACAAGCGCTCAACACCCTTTGAATATGGCCGGTGTCAGTAAACATTGGGAAAAAAGTGTATTTAAATTGTTTCCAGCAGCACATTTACAGTCACCAACACTCTGGTTAACACAAAACTGGCCTTGCCAGCTCTGCTAGGGCAAGTAAAATGGTCAATTTGTGTCTGGAAGCATCTAGCAAGCTAGCAAATGTTAGCTTGGGTGCTTGACTGCTGTTGTAAGGCCAGAATGCTCAAATCAACCCTACTCCTCTGCCAGAACATCCAGTGTGCGCTCCGAGAGCGAAACGGTCTGAATTTACAAACTGACAATCTGACAATGCTCTGAATTTATGAGTGTCACGTTGTACAGCTCCATATTTTCTGTTCCATCCTAACGGAAACCCAGAGGGTTTTTAATTTTTCATGGAATAGAAACACCATAATATTACTCAAATGAATTAAGCAAGTACCAGTCAAAAGTTTGGACACAACTACTCATTCCATGATTTTTCTTTATTTTTACTATTTTTATAATAGTAAAGACATCACAACTATGAAATAACCCCGGTCTCCCGTGTGCCCTGCATTCTGTAGTACAGACATGACCTGCTCTCCCTTATGTAAGGAATTAGTCACTTTCCCATGTTTACTACAGTAACTATAGTTACTACAGGATGAACTTCCGGCGCCGACAGAGATGGCCGCCTCGCTTCGCGTTCCTAGGAAACTATGCAGTATTTTGTTTTATTACGTGTTATTTCTTACATTGGTACCCCAGGTAATCTTAGGTTTTAGTACATATAGTCAAGAGGAACTACTGGATAGAAGAGCAACGTCAACTCACCATGATTACGACCAGGAATACGACTTTCCCGAAGCAGATCCTGTGTTTTGCCCACCACCCAGGACAATGGATCGGATCCCAGCCGGCGAACCAAAACAATGTCACCGTATAAGGGACAGATGAAGTGGTCTTCTGGTCAGGCTCCGGAGACTGGCACATCGCGCACTGCTCCCGAGCATTCTACTCGCCAATGCCCAGTCTCTTGACAACAAGGTTGATGAAATCCAAGCACGGCTAGCATTCCAGAGAGACATAAGAGACTGTAACGTTCTTTGCTTCACGGAAACATGGCTCACTCGAGACACGCTATTGGAGTCAGTACAGCCAGCTGGTTTCTTCACACATCGCGCCGACAGAAACAAGCATCTTTCTGGTAAGAAGAGGGGCGGGGGGGGGGGTGCCTTATGATTAACGAGACGTGGTGTGATCATAACATACAGGAACTCAAGTCCTTCTGTTCACCTGACTTAGAATTCCTCACAATCAAATGTCGACCGCATTATCTACCAAGAGAATTCTCTTCAATTATAATCACAGCCGCATATATTCCCCCCCAAGCAGACACATCGACGGTTCTGAACAAACTTTATGTGACTCTATGTAAACTGGAAACCACATATCCTGAGGCTGCATTCATTGTAGCTGGGGATTTTAACAAGGCTAATCTGAAAACAAGACTCACTAAATTCTATCAGCATATTGATTGTGCTACCAGGGCTGGTAAAACCCTGGATCTCAAAAGGATATTCAATGTCTGCTTTGTTAATTTTTACCATCTACTAATAGGTCCTTTGCAAACTATTGGAACACCTCACTGGTCTTTGTGGTTGAATCTGTGTTTGATATTCCCTGCTCAACTGAGGGACTTTCTACAGGTAATTGTATGTGTGGGGTACATAGATGAGGTAGTCATTCCAAAATCATGTTAAACACTATTATTGCACACAGAGTTTGTCCTCGCAGCTGAGTATTGTCACGGATCCCCCGGTACTGCAGCTCATTCTATTCACCTACTCCGGAGGTCTACTGTACGTCACCAGCCTTCTAGGCATCACTGAATTGGATTCATTAACCACCAACCCCGGACTGTCTTGTCTCATTACTCATACCTGGTTCCCATTCCCCCTGATTAGTATGTTATACATGTGCCCTCTGTTCCCCATTGTCCTTGTTGGTTATTATTACCATATGGGGGTGGCCCTGTGAGTACCTGTGCTGTTGTATCGGCTTCCATAAAACGTGTTATTATACATTGTTTTATGGGTCTCGTCCCGTGTATTATTTAGAGGTTTTTACTCCTCGCTCTTTTGTTTGGCTGGAGAAAATAAAACCCCCTATTAGGTATTTCTGCTCATGTCTCCTATCATTTTACCGTGTGACAATTATGTGGCTTGTTAAGCAAATGTTTACTCCTGAACTTATTTAGGCTTGCCATAACAAAGGGGTTGAATAATAATTGACAACACTTTTCAGCATTTCATTTTGAATTAATTTGTAAAAATGTGCAAACATGCAGTAATTCCACTTTGACATTATGGGGTGTTGTGTGTAGGCCAGTGACACAATCTCTATTTAATCCATTTTAATTGAGGCTGTGAATACTTTTTGAAGGCACTTTTTGAAGGCATATACCTTTTATCCCTCCAGAGGGGTGCTGATTCAATGGGCCCTGTCACATAAATAAAGTGCTTTGTGAGCCATCAATTTACATAATGTCCTTTTTGATGTTGGGTGCTCTTGAGATGCTCTTTCTAATGGTCTCGTGAGTGGTATACCTACTAGCTTGCTGCTTAACTGCTTTATATTATTGAAAGAAAACAGTTAATTCTCCTTCCCTGCCTATGTAGTTGTCAGACTCTGGCATTATTACGGAGGAAAATTGGATAAGTGGGGCTTTTAATCAGCGTTTATCTCGGCATGCTTCTTATTTAAAATGAAGTGTTTTAATTTACCCTGGTCAGTCGTCTGCTCTTCCCTCTCCAGTTGGCTCGATGGAAGATCAGTCAACTTCCAGTGAATCTTTGTTTTGCGGTATGCTAGATGCCTTAAGATTGTTGTAAAAAAAATAAAAAGAATCTTGCTGCAGCTTTGTGCTCCCCTGAGTGTCACTCATGGTGTGATTGAAACAACGTACAAAAACGGAAGACCCTTTGCTCTCCTGGTCTGGAATACCTCACCATCAAATGCCGACTCGACAAGAGAATTCACATTGGTTATTGTCATGGCCGTTATCCCCCCTCAAGCCGACACCACGGCGGCACTCAAGGAACTATATGGGACTTTGAGCAAACTAGAGACCGCACATCATGAGTTTTCATCTGTTGCAGTGACTAGGTACTACAGGAACATTTATATTGCTCCACTAGAGACGGATCATGGGTAATGGGTTTGAGTCGGGCTGCCAGTTGCTATGGAAATGAGTGTCCAGATATTACCTTTACTGAAGGTTCCGGAACAAACGCCGGAGGGACAGTTCTGTCTGCTCTGCTTTCTGGGAGAAAATAATACTCTGTAACATAACAGAAGGGAACTAACCGCAACAGTCAGAGGCTTCCAAAATTACAATTGAAAATGTTTATAGTCTAATATTGAGGTTCAGTAAAGAGACATTAGGATATACTTTTTTCAATTACATGTACAGAATTCAGTTGAACAAAAGTCTTGTAGTTGACATGTTACATTTGAAATAAGCCTGTTAAACCATGAATACACTGACAGCTTGGAATGTCTTCTGCCTCAGCAACAAGTGTCCTTTCTCTTTGATCACCTGAACCACATGAAAAACACATGAACACTTCCTGTCTTAGGGTAAGAATTTACCACAGCGGACTCAAAGACATTGCAGTGTCTATCCATCACCTCATTGTACTGCTGCTGCTGAAGGTAGCCCACATGTTCCCATGCACTTAAAGATCTGCATAGAAGTACTGTAGTGATGGAGCCTTCTGGATGTTTCCATGCGTGTCCTCTTCCAGAACCTCTCTGCTTTGTTCCCTTCATCTCCTGAAAGACGCCTGCTCCTGAAAGACATTTCACCACAATGGCGTTAGGATTAGCATTGGATGCTTAATTTAGTGTGCCAGGACAGGAGGGAAATCGAGCTTAAAATATCACCTATTCAACACTGTCTTTCTCCATCTGATTGCAGCGTGAAAAAAAAATGTTGTTAGCTACTGACTAACTACAGTCTTGACTGTGTTAAGAGAACAAGTAAAACGTGTAGAATTACAGAAAGTATCAATATTATTAGCAAGGTATCAGTGAAGCTACAATCCTCTTCGACTGAAAACAGTGTTGCTGTCCTCTGTTACGCTTCTGCTACTACACACAGAGTTGCTGCAATCCCACACATACAATATCCTCATGGGAAGACATAGTGTCAGGTAGAAGGAATTAAATGTAGTGAAAATCAGGGGTCTCAAAATGGTATGTCATCTTTAATTGTAGGTAAGAGACCGGCAACACACATTCCTTTTCTTCACGTCCTCCATGCACAAATCTGTTTAGCATAGACTCCTTTCAATATAGCCCATTATACACTGCCAAGTTGTTGAGACAATATTGCCATGCAATTTTGCAGGCTACAGGGTATGAGACACTTGCACGATGCTGGGCAACAGGCAACATGGAGACACAATGTAGTAAGAGGCAAAGGCTCTGATCTCATCCTACCAAGACGGCAACTCAACACGTGTGTTTCATGCGCTTCTGTTTGTTGGTGTTTTTTTGTTATAATCATTCCAAATACTCTGTAATGGTAAGGTATGTGTGTCTACCTCTATATTGTGTTTATGGTGTGTATGTCTGTTATGGTATGTCTAATATCTGCTGTCTTGATTGGACCAGGTCTCTCTTGAAAATTTTTTTTTTGCTCAATAAAATATTTTTGCTCAATAAAACGAACATAAATGTTAAATAAAAATATGCATTTCAAAAAAACGTGCACATGTATTCGTCTCATATGGCTTATTGCCTGTTGACTGGCACATCTGTACTGAAATTGACTATCTAAAAATAGGACTCTGTTATGTTCTGCAAGTACACAAACTTCTGGCAGGCTAACCAACAATGGCAATGCAGACACAACAGCACAACTGGCTTAATTCTATAGCAGTGGAGGCTATGGAAAGCCAATACCACGAGCCCACCCAGCTATTACCACGGGGCCATCCTCCCCAATTTAGGTGCCACCAACCTCCTGTGTTCTATAGCTAGAGGACTCCTGATATCTCCAGGAGTTATGAGTATATCTCTTTTTTTTTCATCTGTTGTTGTCTAGTACTGTCTTTTTGCTAGCTAGGGCCATCTACTTTAAGTGCTGCCTGTGTTCCCAGTAGCTTACCTGGTGTGTGAGCTGACTGCTCATAACTTGCAGAAGGTTGTACTTAACACATCAACCAGGATTAAGGGGCAAGGCAATTTGTGACTGTTGTTTTTGTAATCAGTGGCTGTACTGGTGGGGGAGGGGTTTCTCCTCTCCCAGGCAATCAGCAATTACTTCCGGGAGGTAGGCTCTTCACCTCTGCAAGGCAATTAGTATGAGTTCTTCAGTCTTCCCCTGTTTTCTCAGTGGCGGCTGTGTCAGCGGCGGTCTTGTAGCAAAACTGAGACAGTTCTGTTGAGTTGTTCTGCCGAGTTATTAGAGTAAGGAAAGAGAGGAAGGCCCCACGCCACTCTCTCACTTCAGTATCTTACCTAGTTATTTTCAGATCATCTAATTAATCTCTTTTGTAGCTTTGGCAACTATGTGTGTGTTTTCTATAAATATTTTCTCCATCCCTGTAGGCTTTAGAGACACTCCCACCCCTTGGATGCAGCAACCCTTCTAATTTAGTGTACACAAACCATATAGAATTGCTGGTCTCTGGCAGCCTATGCTGCCCTTCAGCCTGGTCGTCTCAGTGGTGGCACAGGGCTACTCATTTCTTCTAAGTGGAGATGTTTTATTTCCTCCCTCATTCGCCTCATTTGAATTCCAAGTTGTCACTGTCATTTTTCCACTCAAGCGTAGCATTGTTGTCATCCATCACCCACCAGGTTCCCTTAGAGTTCCTCAATGAGCTTGACACATTGATTAGCTCATTTCCTGAGGATGGCTCACTCCTCTTCATACGTCGACTTAAACTTCCCGACGTCTGTCTTTGATTAATTTCTTTCCAACTATTTTTTTTCTCCTCCCTCCTTGTCTCTTTTGACCTCACCTTTTCCCAATCCTCTTCCACTCACAAGGAAGGCAATACGCTTGACCTCACCTTTTCCCAATCCTGTTCCACTCACAACGAAGGCAATATGCTTGACCTCACCTTTTCCCAATCCTCTTCCATTCACAAGGAAGGCAATACGTTTGACCTCACCTTTTCCCAATCCTCTTCCACTCACAAGGAAGGCAATACGCTTGACCTCACCTTTTCCCAATCCTCTTCCACTCACAACGAAGGCAATATGCTTGACCTCACCTTTTCCCAATCCTCTTCCATTCACAAGGAAGGCAATACGTTTGACCTCACCTTTTCCCAATCCTCTTCCACTCACAAGGAAGGCAATACGCTTGGTCTCACCTTTTCCCAATCCTCTTCCACTCACAAGGAATGCAATACGCTTGACCTCACCTTTTCCCAATCCTCTTCCACTCACAAGGAAGGCAATACGCTTGACCTCATCTTTACTAGAGGCTGTTCTTCTACTAATCAAACTGTAACCCCCCCTCCCTCCAGGTCTTTGATCACTATTTTGTTTATTTTTCTGTCTTCCTCTCCTCCAACCCTAGCTAGTCCTCCAACCCGAGCTAAACCCTTCTCCAACCACCTGATTCTGCCTCTACGACCCTACTCTCCTCTATCTTCCTCTGTATCCACTGCTAAAGCCACTTTCTATCACCATCAAGATTTCAAGTTTCTGTTTCTGACCCTAGTAAACAATTTCCTCCCTCTCTGTGGACAACTTTGTCAACCACTTAGAAAAGAGGGTTAACGACATCCACTCCTCATTCACTCAGCCTTTTGACTCCACTGGTCCCACTCAGACAGAACTACCCTACATGTTACCTCTTTCTCCCCTCTCCTCCAGATTAAATCCTGAAACTAGTGAGGTCCGGCTACCGGATAACCTGTCCATTCGACCCAATCCCCTCCTCCCTTCTCCAAACCATCTCTGTGGACCTTCTCCCATTCCTCACTTCCCTCATTGTCATGCCTGACCACTGGCTGTGTCCCCTCTTACTTCAAAATGGACCGAGTCACTCCCCTCCTCTAGAAACCAACACTAGACTCCTCTGCCATCAAACTACCGACCAGTATCCTTTCTTTTGTTTCTTTCTAAAACACATGAGCATGCTGTCTCTGACCTGGCTATCTCTCTGAGAGTAATCTTATTGACCTTAACTAGTCAGGCTTCAAGACGGGTCACTCAACCGAGACTGCTTTTCTTACGGAGGCTCTCCACACTGCCAAAGCTGACTCAATCTCTCTCTCCTCTCCTCCCAAATCTATCCGCTGCCTTTGACACCGTGAGCCATCAGATCCTCCTCTTCACCCTCTCTGGGCTGGGTGTCTGAGGCTCTGCACATTCTTGTAATGCATCCTAGCTGGCAGGCTGCTCGTACAGTACCAGGTGACGTGGAGAGGATAGGTCTCTGCCCACTCCAATACCTTTCCACCATGGTTGACAACTCCACTGTGTCCTCCTCCCAATTGTTGTTGGCTGGGCTCCCCACTTGTGCCATCAAACCCCTGCAAATTATCCAGAATGCTGCAGCCCGACTGGTGTTCAACATTCCCAAGTTTTCCCATGTCATGCAGCTACACTGGCTTCCAGTTGAAGCTCGCATCCACTACAAGACCATGGCACTTGCCTACGGAGCAGCAAGAGGAACTGTCCTTCCCTACTTTCAGGCTATGCTCAAACCCTACACCTCTAGTCTCTTGGCCCTCCCACCCCGCTCACCATGTCCAAGCTCTTCTCTGTCCTGGCACCCCAATGGTGGAACCAGCTTGCCCCTGGAGCATTAAACTTATCTTATAAAAAACAATCAATCAATCATAATCACTAGTTAACTACACATGGTTGATGATATTACTAGTTTATCTAGCGTGTCCTGCGTTGCATATACTTGATGCGGTGCGTATTCGCGAAAAAGTACTGTCGTTGCTCCAACATGTACCTAATCATAAACATCAATGCTTTTCTTAAAATCAATACACAAGTATATATTTTTAAACTTGCATATTTAGTTAATATTGCCTACTAACATGAATTTCTTTTAACAAGGGAAATTGTCACTTCTCTTGCGTTCTGTGCAACAGAGTCAGGGTATATGCAGCATTTGGGCTGCCTGGCTCGTTGCGAACTGTGTGAAGACTATTTCTTTCTAACAAAGACAGCCAACTTTGCCAAACGGGGGATGATTTAACAAAAGCGCATTTGCAAAAATAGCACAATCGTTGCACAACTGTACCTAACCATATACATCAATGACTTTCTTAAAATCAATACACAGAAGTATATATTTTAAACCTGCATATTTACCTAAAAGAAATCCAGGTTAGCAGGCAACATTAACCAGGTGAAATTGTATCACTTCTCTTGCGTTCATTGCACGCAGAGTCAGGGTATATGCAACAGTTTGGGCCGCCTAGCTCGTTGCGAACTAATTTGCCTGAATTTTACATAATTATGACATAACATTGAAGGTTGTACAATGTAACAGCAATATTTAGGGATGCCAACCGTTAGATAAAATAAGGAACGGTTCCGTATTTCACCGAAATAATAAATGTTTTGTTTCTGAAATTATAGTTTCCGGATTCTACCATATTAATGACCAAAGGCTCATACTTCTGTGTGTTATTATGTTATTATTGAGTATATGATTTGATATTTGATAGAGCAGTCTGACTGAGCGATGGTAGGCAGCAGCAGGCTCGTACGCATTCATTCATACAGCACTTTCGTGCGTTTTGCCAGCAGCTCTTCGCAATGCTTCAAGCATTGAGCTGTTTATGACTTCAAGCCTATCAACTCCCGAGATTAGGCTGGTGTAACCGATGTGAAATGGCTAGCTAGATAACGGGGAGCGTGCTAATAGCGTTTCAATCGGTGACTTCACTCGCTCTGAGACTTGAAGTCATTGTTCCCCTTGCTCTGCAAGGGCCACGGCTTTTGTGGAGGGATGGGTAACGATGCTTCGGGGGTGGCTGTTGTTGATGTGTTCCTGGTTCGAGCCCAGGTGTGGGCGAGGAGAGGTACGGAAGCTATACTGTTACACTGGCAATACTAAAGTGCCTATAAGAACATCCAATAGTCAAAAGGTATATGAAATACAAATGGTGTAGAGAGAAATAGTCCTATAATTCCTATAATAACTACAACCTAAAACTTCTTACCGGGGAATATTGAAGACTCATGTTAAAAGGAACCACCAGCTTTCATATGTTCTCATGTTGTGAGCAAGGAACTTAAACGTTAGCTTTCTTACATGGCGCATATTGCACTTTTACTTTCTTCTCCAACACTTTGTTTTTGCATTATTTAAACCAAATTGAACGTTTCATTATTTATTTGAGACTAAATTGATTTTATTGATGTATTATATTAAGTTAAAATAAGTGTTCATACAGTATTGTTGTAATTGTCATTATTACAAATACATTTTAAAAATCGGCCGATTTGAATCGGTATCTGCTTTTTTTGGTCTTCCGATAATTGGTATCGGTATCGGAGTTGAAAAATCATAATCGGTCGACCTCTAGTTACAGCCTTATTCTAAAATAGATTAAAATAATGTTTTTCCTCATCAATCTACACACAATACCCCATACTGAATGAGCGAAAACAGGTTTATGGATGTTGCCAAATGTATTAAAAACAGAACTACCTTAATTACATAAGTATTCAGACCCTTTGCTATGAGACTCTAAATTGAGCTCAGGTGCATCTTGTTTTTATTGATCATCCTTGAGATGTTTCTACAACTTGATTGGAGTCCACCTGTGGTAAATTAAATTGATTGGACATGATTTGGAAAGGCACACACCTGTCTATATAAGGTCCCACTGTTGACAGTGCATGTCAGAGCAAAAACCCTGCCATGAAGTCGAAGGGAATGTCCGTAGAGCTCCGAGACAGGATTGTGTTGAGGCACAGATATGGGGAAAGGTACCAACAAATTTCTGCAGCATTGAAAGTCCTGAAGAACACAGTGGCCTTCATCATTCTTAAATGGAAGAAGTCTGGAACCACCAAGGTTCTTCTTGGCCAAACTGAGGAATCGGGGGAGAACGGCCTTGGTCATGGAGGTGAACCTGATGGTCACTCTGACAGAGCTCCAGAATAAGGCTGTATTGTAACAAAATGTGGAAAAATGAAGGGGTATGAATACTTTCTGATTGCACTGTTGATGAGAATGACATTCAAATCGATAGCCAGGTAGTTAATCTCTCTGGAACCAGTGTGACGGTAGCGTCCCACCTCGACAACAGCCAGTGTAATTGCAGGGCGCCAAATTCCAAACAACAGAAATCCCAAAATTAAAATTCCTCAAACATACAAGTATTTTACACCATTTTAAAGATAAACTTGTTGTAAATCCAGCCACAGTGTCCGATTTCAAAAAGGCTTTACAGCGAAAGCATACCAAACGAGTATCTTAGGTCAGCACCTAGTCACAGAAAAACACAGCCATTTTTCCAGCCAAAGAGAGTAGTCACAAAAAGCAGAAAGAGATGAAATGAATCACTAACCTTTGATGATCTTCATCAGATGACACTCATAGGACTTCATGTTACACAATACATGTATATTTTGTTCGATAAAGTTCATATTTATATCCACAAATCTCAGGTTACATTGTGTTATGTTCAGTAGTTTCAAAACATCTGGTGATTTTGCAGAGAGCCACATAAATTTACAGAAATACTCATAATAAACATTGATAAAAAATGCAACTGTTATGCATGGAATTTTAGATCCACTTCTCCTTAATGCAACCGCTGTGTCAGATTTTTTTTTAAATTACGGAAAAAGCACACCATGCAATAATCTGAGGACAGCGCTCAGACACAAAAACAAGCCATATAGATATCCGTCATGTTGTGTCAACAGTCAACAGAAGTCAGAAATAGCATTATAAATATTCACTTACCTTTGATCTTCATCAGAATGCACTTCCAGGAATCTCAGTTCCACAATTTTTGTTTTGTTTTGTTCGATAAAGTCCATAATATATGTCCAAATACCTCCTTTTTGTTCGCGCATTTAGCCCAGTAATCCAAATTCATGAGGCGCGATCACTAGGTCCAGATGAAAAGTCAAAAAGTTCCGTTACAGTCCGTAGAAACATGTCAAACGATGTATAGAATCAATCTTTAGGATGTTTTTAACATGAATCTTCAATAATGTTCCAACCGGAGAATTCCTTTGTCTTCAGAAATGCAATGGAATGCAGGTCGATCTCACGTGTGCACGCGTGATCAGCTCATGCCACTCTGGCAGAGCCCTTACTCAATCAGCTCTCATTCCCCCCTCCTTCACAGTAGAAGCCTCAAACAAGGTTCTAAAGACTGTTGACATCTAGTGGAAGCCTTAGGGAGTGCAATATGACCCCATAGACACTGTATATTCGATAGGCATTGACTTGAAAAACTACAAACCTCAGATTTCCCACTTCCTGGTTGGATTTTTTCTCAGGTTTTTGCATGCCATATGAGTTCTGTTATACTCACAGACATCATTCAAACAGTTTTAGAAACGCCAGAGTGTTTTCTATCCAAATCTAATCTAATCTATCCATAATAATTATATGCATATCCTAGCTTCTCGGCCTGAGTAGTAGGCAGTTTAAATTGGGCACACTTTTCATCCAAAATTCCGATGATGAACCCCATCAAATGGGGTTTTCAAGCTTTTTTTGAATGGGACTTTGAAGCTTCTGAATCTGCCGGGTAGATGCTACCAGTAGATGGCGATGTTTCAGGAAGGCCTAGCTTGTGCATCACTATCACTAGCTATCACTAGCTAACAGGGAAGAAATTTGAGGGCGAGCGACAGAGCGTGACTGGGCCAAACTAGAGCAGTTTTTGAAGTTGCTGGAGCCGTTTGTGATCCACACCGACCAACTTGCTGACCAGTGAGTGGGCCAAGCCAGAGCATCTTGTGGAGTGTGTGTGCAAAGTTTCAGATGAATCCAGTGGAGCATTGCAATACTGGACAATATTTTTTGATACATTTTCAAGTACATAACTATAGAGAACATACAACATTTAAGTTTACACACTTCCAGGAATGTCATACATGATGGACCATTAGCTTATACACTAACTTTCAAACATCTAGATGTTGGGGCTGGGTGGGTATGGAGCCAGAGACAGCAGGGGTTCAAACTGTAGAATCCAGTGCCTACATTTTAATATAAAAATTGATTTTATCAAACAAAACTATGCTACATTTTATCTCTGGGACCCCCAGGAAGACAAATTAGAGCAATATTACTGGATGTAAGTACATTGTTTACATTCAGAGGTGAATGTATCAAACCAGTTGCCAGGATAAAAGGTTTTGTTGTTGTGCACTCTCCTCAAACAATAGCATTGTATTTTTTTCACTGTAATAGTTACTGTAAATTAGACAGTGCAGTTAGTTAGATTAACACGAATGTAAGCTTTCTGCCCATATAAGACATGTATATGTTCTGGAAAGTTTGCTGTTACTTACAACGTCATGCTAATCACTTTAGCGCACGTTAGCTCAACCATCACAGTATAGGGACACCGATCCCGTAGAAGCTCACTAAGTAAGTGAAACTGAAAGGGAAAAAAAATTACTTGCCTTTCCTTCATTTTGGAAGAAATTAATTTGTTCAAAACTATTCAACTATTATCTTTCTCTCTCTTTGAGTCAACTACTCACCACCTTTATTGCACTGCAGTGTTAGCTAGCTGTAGTTTATGCTTTCAGTACCAGATTCATTCTCTGATCCTTTGATTGGGTGGACAACATGTCAGTTCATGCTGCAAGAGCTCTGATAGGTTGGAGGATGTCCTCTGGAAGTTGTCATAATTACTGTGCTAGTCTATGGAAGTGGGTGATAACCATGAGCCTCCTAGGTTTTGTATTGAAGTCAGTGTACCCAGAGGAGGACAGAAGCTAGCTGTCCTTCGGCTACACCATGGTGCTACCCTACAGAGTGCCGTTGGGGCTACTGTAGACCTTCATTGCAAAATCGTGTGTTTTAATCAGTTATTTGGTGGCATGATTATATTTAGTATAGTTTTATCTAAAAAAGAATAACTTTAATGTTTTACCATTTTTATTTTTATGAAATTCACTGAGGATGGTCCTCTCCTCTGAGGAGGAGGAGCCTCCACTGATGCACGCACACGCTGAGACACAAGCTGGTTGTGAACTGATAGAGGTTTTTGCTGTTGTTCAAGCTGTTTAACACTCTAGTCTGAATCCTCTGGGTCATCATTATTAGTCAAATACAGAGGGTGTGAGTTGAAGGTGTATGTGCTTGCACTGAATGTGCATGGAGTGGAAGATACAGTATGGAGAATGTGCTAGTGTATAAGCTAATCATTAGTCTTAGCTCATACTCGTCACATTCTCCAATGTAATATATTAGTATAGGAAGGAAACAGCACTTTTATCATCAGTCTTCTCCAGTAATATCAGCCGACAGAGGAGCCAGGGTTTAATTTGCTGTGCGTTTGATGCAGAGTGAAATAATTCATAATTCATAATTGGTGGATGAAGAGTATGGATGGAGGGACACATCCAGGTTAAAGGTGATTCATCTTTATACCTCAAAGTGAATCCAACAGCGTTTTAGCAACATGAAATCTCATTCAAATCTGTTCATATACAACCCCAGGAAAAATATAACACATCCATTTTCTGACAAGCGAGCACTAAAGATATGGCCGTTTTCATCAATTCATAGAATGTTTGAGAATGACATATAGTAAGGCATTTGTGAAAATTCTATAGCAATATAGAGTGAGAAAGCGCCTGTGCATTTGGACAATTAATAGAAACTGCAGTAAATAAAACCTAATAAAAACATCTTGTCCAGGACCGGAGTCTAGTCAATCAGAGCTACAGTAGGCCAATATATGCAAATAAGCCATTTGCCACATGGGCCTGCCATCATTCAGTTTGAACTGGACTGTGTGTTTACAGGCAGTAGCAACAGCACGACTTTAGATCACCTAAATGTATTTGCAAAGAGCCACAAAATACACCTGAATGGATTTCTGCAAATACCACTGGAGTTCTCTTACATTTGGGAACTTTACAGTTCTACTGATGAAACAACCATGAAAAGGTAGGCTCTCTCTCACTCAGTTGTTTATGCACATCAACAACAACAAGATCAACAACTAATGCTAGCCAGAGCAAGATGAGCTCAAATCTAACGAGGGAACATTAGATACACCTTCTCAAACTTTTTCAGCTAGTAGGCCTTCTGCAGCTTGCCTCCCAATACATGCTTGTCCCAACCCGCATTTTTCAACTGAATGGAAACTTGCCAGCCTACCCGCCCAATTGATCAATGCCAAATACATTTGATTGTCAACTAAGATATATGCTAAGTGTGGATAGCAGTCATTCAAGTTAAGCATAGCTAGCTAGCCAGCAAAATGATTCACATTTCTTGCTATCTAACCAAATGACACCTGCACCTCCAGCTGTAGCCACCGAAAAATGATGAGGGTAAAAAGTCACCCACTCCTCCAATGACATAACAGGCTCCAAGTTTTTCCCTGCTAAATAAATAGCAAGCTACATAAATAGATACGCTAGCTCAGGAGTGTCAAACTCAATCAGCGCATGGGCCATATTGAAAAAAACAATGAATTCGTGGGCCAGACATAGCCTATTTGATTTTACAAAAAAAACTTGCAACTGTGACCCAAACGTGCCATTGTTTTATTTGAAATTGTCCCTTTATAACGTTTACTTCTGTACATAGGTTGCTGTATATAGCATTTCAACTAATTGAAACAAAAGAAGAGAGAAATAATGTGTCCAGCTTTTGCTGCTTGCAGATGTACATAATATGCTGTGACTCTAAACAAAAAGTATTTAATAACTCTAAATTTAAAAAAAGTAGCTATTGGTTTTGTAACATTTTATACACGTTTTACTTCTTTTTTTGCAGTGCATGGATCACTGGTGCGGTTGAATGCATCATTGCTGTATGGTCCACTCAAAATGTATTGTTGTTGAGTATCCAGCCGAGGCTACTGCTCAGATGTATTGTTGTTGAGTAGCCAGCCGAGGCTACTGCTCAGATGTATTGTTGTTGAGTAGCCAGCCGAGGCTACTGCTCAGATGTATTGTAGTTGAGTATCCAGCCGAGGCTACTGCTCAGATGTATTGTTGTTGAGTAGCCAGCCGAGGCTACTGCTCAGATGTATTGTAGTTGAGTAGCCAGCCGAGGCTACTGCTCAGATGTATTGTAGTTGAGTATCCAGCCGAGGCTACTGCTCAGATGTATTGTTGTTGAGTAGCCAGCCGAGGCTACTGCTCAGATGTATTGTAGTTGAGTATCCAGCCGAGGCTACTGCTCAGATGTATTGTTGTTGAGTAGCCAGACGAGGCTACTGCTCAGATGTATTGTTGTTGAGTAGCCAGCCGAGGCTACTGCTCAGATGTATTGTTGTTGAGTATCCAGCCGAGGCTACTGCTCAGATGTATTGTAGTTGAGTAGCCAGCCGAGGCTACTGCTCAGATGTATTGTTGTTGAGTAGCCAGCCGAGGCTACTGCTCAGATGTATTGTTGTTGAGTAGCCAGCCGAGGCTACTGCTCAGATGTATTGTAGTTGGGTAGCCAGCCGAGGCTACTGCTCAGATGTATTGTAGTTGAGTAGCCAGCCGAGGCTACTGCTCAGATGTATTGTAGTTGAGTAGCCAGCCGAGGCTACTGCTCAGATGTTGCTGCATTAGGCCTACATGTTTCTCCTTTGCATGATGTTTTGTTGCATGTTTTGTTTTTTGGTTATTAATGTCAAGCTTTAAAAGCCCAAGCCAGACTGCAACATTTTAGTAGCCTAGCTAGGACTGTGGCATGTGTCTGTGTACACTATCCGCCGCACGCTGTAAACGGGACACACAAAAGCAGCGCAATTGAAGTTTAATTAATTGATGCGAGTGCGTCAGGCTGTAATTTCATGAAGTAGATGACCCATCTGTTGACTTATTTGTACTCGCTTGTGTGTCCTATATGGATCGCTGGCCTTGTTTGACACATGTGCGCTAGCCCATTAGCCACGTTATGACTGACTTGTGATCATTGCCCTTGCTAGTTTGAGTGTATAGGCATTCCTAGCCTTAGTTGTATGTACCAGTGTACTAGGCCAGCTGTGATTTACAACACGATATACATTTTTGGGGGGACTATCAAGAAATGCATTGATTAATTATATTATTCATGCATTCATCTATTCTGCCAACAATGCCTTACTGTATGACATTGAATTTTGAATCAAATATAACCTATTTTTAAAACCTTTTATAAAGTTGTTTTAAATCATAAACTGTGAATTTGATATTTTTGACTGATATTATGATTGACTGTTTGTTTCATATCTGCCAAGTAGTTAAAACGCTCTCATTTCCACTTTAATGACTTGTGTGGTGTTCTCAGCACCCACAATTAAATCTCGGTCACAAAAGACTGGAGGTTATGTCCCAAATGGCACCCTATACCCTTATATTGCACTACTTTCCCATAGGGCTCTGGTCAAAAGTAGCGCACAGCAAATATATAGAGAATAGGGTGCCATTTTGGACTTAGCCTTTAACATTATACATTGTGGAAAAATGTGATGAAACGCTCCTGCTAAATGCTGTCTTTTAGTTTCATCTCAGCTAACTAAAATTGTTGACTGTAGTTTCTCACCACGTTACTGTGCAAACCAATTTCAAGGTGAGAAAAGATAGAACTAAATCTGTGTTTCTATCCATTCAGACAAAGGGATGGAAGTAGAAAGCACAGTAGGAAAGAGAGGGAAGACGGTGCATCATCTTTAGAAGAAAACCGAGAACATCAGATCTCCGATACATAGAGAAGGTAGGTGAAGGAGATGCTGTGCTTTTGGGAATCAATCTGTTTTTATATTTTTTTATGTTTTCATATAATCATTTTCAATTGAACCACTTTTATTTTGCTTTAGGTATTCTACAAATAGATGCAGTATTCGTATTCGTTCTTCTCCCCAGAATGACTGGAGTTATATTTCAAATGAATATTTCTCACACGCTTAATACAAATAAAAATAAAGCCAGAAATAATTCATTATAATCTATTTATTCCAATATAATGAGGTCAGGGCTGACTAGATATCACAAACAGAGATACAGTATCAATCTCAAAGTGACTTCCCTGGCTAAATAAACTATAAAAGCAATGAATAAACAAAGGGAAGGATGGCAACACACCGTTGGGAGAGTAACTGAATGGCAACTGGTTCGAATCACTGAGCTGACTAGGTGAAAAATCTTTCGATGTGCCATTGAGCAAGGCACTTAACCCTAATTGCTCTTGTAAACCACTGTGGATAAGATCATCTGCTAAATAAATGACAAATGTAAATGTAAATGAATCACTGGACTCTGTTAAGGATGCGTGACAGGAGGAAAAGATAACTGTTAATAATTGTTTCATCTTTCAGATAATGAACATAACACTGTTTTTGGTGCAAGCGGGAGGAAAATGCCAGAACAGCCAAGGTTGGGTCTAACAAAATATTTCAGAATTTGTCATTTCTGTCCATTCTGTGGCAACTTTATTGATTTTGATTGTTGACAACTGTCTGGTAACCACTACCATTACAATCAAGCATTCCCGATAAGTGGGATCCTGTTGAATATCAGTTGGCCTATCAAGATAAAATAACGTGTGTTCAACACAAGGGTAACACTGATTCTCGTGGGAATGACCACTCAGAGCCTTACATGACACCTGATTGCAGGGGTTCACGTTTGAAGGTAATTTCCGATTGAGGCGACATATGCAGTGTTTACCGTAAATGCAGTCTCTGCGACCCCGGGAACATTGCCTTTAATTGTCAGTCGCACTATAAAGTGGATTAAATTGAGCCTGAGGTCAATCGGACTTTCACTGTCATGCGACGTCTTGTAATCCGGCATCAATAATAGCTGAAAATGAGATCAATTCATCAGGCCCTCTCAACTAGCTCTACAAACCTTTGAGTCCCCTCTGAATAGCTCCCTCTGAGTTCGACACATTTAGTCACACTGTTTCTGTAGGGCAAGGCAGATGAGGTTTCTCCCCTCGCTATGTGACTATTGGTGCGTATTCTCACAGCAGAAGAGGGGATTCGGATTGTAACTGGATTGGCTGTTAGTCAACTTAACAAGCCACTGTTATTCCGGCAATAACACGTTGTCCAAATTGTTGTGTTTCTAACTGTAGTTGGCTTGGCTATGCCTTTAGTTTTTTTCCCATAGGTTTGTGCTGCATAGTGTTTACGACGTTGTTATGTTACCTTAGCCTCTTTGTTTTTGCTTATAACTGTGAGTGTAACGAATGCGATGTGAGTCGGGATGCAAGTACAGGGAGTAAGTGTTTAATAAATAAACGGGAACAGAAAACAAAGAACACAAAAAAACGTACCGACATGGAACAGAGTCAATAACACCTGAGGAAAGAACCAAGGGGAGTGACAAATATAGGAAAGCTAATCAAGGAGGTGATAGAGTCCAGGTGAGAGTCATGAAGCGCTGGTGTGCGTGATGGTGACAGGTGTGCGAAATGATCAGCAGCCTGGTGACCTAGAGGCCAGAGAGGGATTATCCATGACAGTACCCCCTCCCTGATGCGCTGCTCCATCTGCAGGATGCTGACAAAAGAGAGGATCCCGGGGATCAGGAGCGGACCGGTCACCTCTGCTGAAGCGCGGGAACCTGTCAAGCCGGCTGGTGCGCGGGAACCTGGCGACCTTGAGTGCCGAAGGACCAGACGAAACAGTACCCCCACTCCGACGTGCAACTCCAGTCACAGGACGCCGACCAAAGGGACGATCCCGAGGATCAGGAGCAGACCAGTCGCCTCCACCGAGGTACAGGAACCTGACGAGCAGCCTGGAAAGCTGGAGCCTGTTGAGCCAGCTGTGGCATGGGAGCCTACCGAGCCCACCGAATCTTGAGAACCTGAAGAGCTAGCTGAGGCATCCTCGGTAAGACGCTTGACCCGCCAACCGAGTCTTGACACCCCGAGGTACTGGCTAAGGCATGAAAGCCTGGTGAGTCGGCTGAGGCATCCTCGGTTGCTCCGGCCGCAGAACCTAGACCCGACGTCACCTTCAAATACAAAAAGCCCTCCCTGATGCTTCCCTTTGGTGAGGTGTTGATCTGTAACGAATGCGCTGTGAGTCGGGATGCAAGTACAGGGAGTGAGTGTTTAATTAATAAACGGACCAGAAAACAAGGAACACGAACAACGCACAGACATGGAATGGAGCCAATAACACCTGAGGAAAGAACCAAGGGGAGTGACAGATATAGGGAAGGTAATCAAGGAGGTGATGGAGTGCAGGTGAGTGTCATGAAGCGCTGGTGCGCGTGACGATGGTGACAGGTGTGCGAAATTATCAGCAGTCTGGTGACCTAGAGGTCGGAGAGGGAGTATACATGACAGTGAGACTTTCCCATCATCTCTGTCCGCTATTTCCTGTATTCCTTTGGTAATCGCCTTACACTTTGTAACACTGCCGACATCATGGTATTCCTATTTGATTTTTTTAATATATCGAGGCATTGTTGAGAATGTAAGGGCTATTAGTCAAGGGCCATGACCTTTTCATGCTGTACCAGTGGAGATAAACCCTTGGTGGGCACATGTGGAGCATTGGGGAATCGTGTAACATAATACAACATACAGGTTACCTGTACACCTCAGTTGTCATCGAAAGAAAATGCCACGTCATGCCATAAGTTCAACATTCTAAATATGTCTGAACAGAACATACGTTTGAGCTGGTACACCTGGTGTTTGACTGAGAGCTTTCCTCTCTTTATTTCCTTTAGGGACTGCTTGTCTCCTATAGAAACAGCTCTGCTCTATCTCATGTTGCTCTCCACCTCTCCACATATTGGTTATTACCCCTCACACACACACACACACACACACACACACACTGTGGAACCCTATCATGACTATGTCCATGGAACATTAGGAACACCAGTGCTGCGCGTAACCTTGATCGATACGTAGGCAGAGCTTCAGCACACGCATTATCACATGAACACATGTGGAGACCTGGTGAAGAGTACGAAGACACAGATTTCAAAGATATGAACGCACTCACATCCTTGCCGCTGCAGCAATGCTAACCTAACCTCTCCAGAGCGGATTTATATGAGAGCAAATAGGACCTGAAACATTACTCTCTGATTTTTTCTGGGTTTTGGAACAGCTTTAGGGGCCAAGCGGTATTAGCAGCATGTGGTTGAACACATGGAGACTGACAGTCTCTCGTTAAGACTAGTTGGTCCAGCAGCAGTGAGAGCGGAACACAGGCTGAGGAGATGTGTGGGTCTTATTACCGTCAGGGGGAAAGCTAGTCCATGTCTTGTCTGCCAATTATTTGTAATAAAGCTGAAGGAGCCTTGTCCAATGTGTGGTGGTGCCACTGAGGAGAGAGAAGAAGAAGAGGGTCAGTCTCATAATATAGTGCATTCGGAAAGTATTCAGACCCCTTCACTTTTTCTATGTTTTGTTACGTTACAGCCGTATTCTAAAATGGAACAAATGTATGTTTTCCTCATCAATCTAAACACAATACCAACATAATGACAAAGTGAAAACAGGTTTGTGGAAATGTTTGCAAATACCTTATTTGCCTTGTGGGCATCCCGGAAGGGAGAGTAGCAGTATTCAAGTGTTTTACAGTCAATGTGTTGATAGAATTTTGGTAGCGTTTTCCTCAAATGTACTTTGTTAAAATCCCCAGCTACAATAAATGCGGCCTCAGGTTATGTGGTTTCCAGTTTACATAAAGTCTAGTGTAGTTCCTTTAGGGCCGTTGTGGTAATGGCTTGAGGGGGAACAGCCCTTGAGGGGCTGTGATTATAACCAAAGAGAATTCTCTTGGGAGATAATATGGTCGGCATTTGATTGATAGCTATTCTAAGTCAGGTGAACAAAAGGACATGAGTTTCTGTATGTTATCACAATCACACCATGGGTAGTTAATCATGAAACATACAACACCGCCTTTCTTCTTCCCGGAGAGTTCTTTATTCCTGTCTGTGCGATGTACTGCGAACCCAGCTGGCTGTATGGACGGGGACAGTATATCCATAGAGAGCCATGATTCCATGAAACAGAGTACTGTATGTTACAGTCCCTGATGTCTTTCTGGAAGGAGATCCTCGCCCTGAGCTTGTCTACTTTATTGTCCAGAGACTGAACATTAGCGAGTAATATGCTCAGAAGCAGTGGATAGTGTCTCCTGAGTTGGACTAGAAGTCCACTCCAAATGTTTCTTCTCCGCTGGCGGTGTCTTGGAGCAGCCTTTGGGATCAGATCAATTGCTCTGGTGGGTACAAACAAAGTCGTATTCCTGGTCGTAATGCAGGGAGTTAATGCCGCTCTGGTATCAAAAAGTTATTTCCAGCTGTATGCAATAACAAAAAAAACATTCTGAGCTAATAATGTACATAACACACAAAAAAACGAAATACTGCAAAGTTGCTTAGGAGCTAGAAGTAGAGCTGCCATGTCGGTCGGCGCCAACTTGCCATCTTCTGTAGATCAATGGAAACAGGATGCACCTGATGCTCAATTTCGAGTCTCACAGCAAAATGTCTGAATACTTATGTAAGTGAGGTAATTCTGTTTTTGTTTTTAATACATTTGCAAAAAAATCTAAAAACCTGTTTTCACTTTGTCACTATGGGGTATTGTGTGTAGATTGATTCTATTTTTTAATCAATTTTCGAATAAGGCTGTAACGTAACAAAATGTGGAAAAATTCAAAGGGTCTGAATACTTTCCGAATGCACTGTATACACTGTCAAGTCCAAAAGGATTGGCACCCTTCATAAAGATGGGAAAAAAATATTGGCACCCCTGTTTTGAATGCTCCAGCACCCTCTCCAATCGAGAATAATGACACTGATTATTTTTTCTAAAACGTTTTTTGAGATTGGAGAACATATTGGGAGGGATCTTAGACCAGTCCTCCATACAGAATCCTTCCAGATCTTTGATATCCTTCATCTGTACTTATGGACTGTCCTCTTCAATTCAAACCACAGGTTTTCAACAGTGTTCAAGTCCAGAGACTGAGATGGTCAATAGAAATTCCTTTGTGGATTTGATGTGTGCTTGGCGTTATTGTCTTGCTGGAAGATCGACTTGTGGCCGAGTTTCAGCCTCCTAGCAGAGGCAACCAGGTTTTGGGCTAAAATGTCTTGGTACTTGGTCAAGTTCATGACACCATTGACCTTAACAAGGGCCCCAGGACCAGCGGAAGCAAAATAGCACCATAACATCATAGATCCATCACCATATTTGAGAGTATTTTACACCAGTGGTAGGTTTGGTGTGGGAAGAAAGATGCAGAAAATATCCAATAGTGTTACTGTAATATTTGTTTGACCATAAAACAACAGTACAGTGCATAATTGTAATCTTATTTTGGTAATTGTAACGAATGGATGAATTAAACTCAATAAGGGCAGATGGGGTTTGTATTTTACAGTATTTTACCGTAATTGCGTGGGATTCGTGAAAGTATGTTGGCTGCTAGGTAATGTGTTTACATATTACAGAATATCAATGAATGCCGGTTTGGAAGCCTTGCTAAGGCCTCTGAAAGTGCAAGTGCTATAAAATACCACCTTTTGATATTCCAAACTGGAGGTGACCACAGGGCAAAGGACATGGCAAATACTGTACTCAACCATTAAAGGTTTGAGACTTGCTGCCACTTCAATCTGTCCCCAATACACATTTAATTGTTGTGGTACTACTACCATACATATATCAGTTAAATTGGTAGAGAACTCTCACTAATGGGTAGCACAAATGTAGCTTATTTCTGGCTTGTAGCTTCTTTCTGTAGCTTCTTTCTGGCTTAAAATAGGTTAATGAGCCAGAAACAACAACACCATGCAACCACGAAATAACTTGTTATAGCCACAAAATAACTTATCTTAAACCAATTTCTTTGTAATTAACGGTAACATACTGTAAAAAAAAAAAAAAAATGTTTTAATTAAATACAGTAACTTACAGAACTGGTTGCCAATAAGTTACCGTAAAAACTAGTTACAGTTTTTACAGTGTGGTCAAATGGTTTTTGGCGCTACAAAAATATGGTACAGTATTGTATTCTGTGGGGTGGAATTAAATTACCCTTTTGTAATACAGCAATTATTTCCCTGCCCACATTTTCCCACAATGCACCATAATTTACAGTATGCTGGAGTGTAGTGCTTCACAGTATTTACTGTTAATAAATGTAAAAATGTACCATGTAGATCACAGTTTTCCATTAGTGTAATGTTCAGACATCTTTCAATCCTATCACTCAGAACTGTTTGAAAAGTTGCCAGTTGCCAATCCAACAATGCTGTGCAGTTACAGTAATGTACTGTTAAACCAAAGTTTCTTTGGAATTTAAAGTATAATTTACTGTTTACGCCTAAAATCACCCAGAGTGCATTGTCATTTATGGCAATTTGCTGAAAATAATGAATATGATACATTACTGTTAGTTTTATTGTATAATACTAAACAACAAGACAGTTTTACAGTGTGGTGAGAGAGAGGTGGTGCAGGAGGAAGGGTTGGGGGAAGTGTTGCACTTTGCATGTAAATGGTTGTAAAGACTGCTGCAGGGACCTGTATAGAGCCTGAAAGAGAACAACGAAGATGACATTTAAACGCAATTGGAAAGAGAGTTGAGGACACAGAGGTAATCAAGGACAACCATTTGGCGTACTGTGGCCTGGAATGATGTATGATCCGATCTATGACGTGTCAGACAAAGAAGAAAAGGGTTTATTTCTGTTGGGAGGTGATGAGAGCACTTTGTACACCCCACCAAGACCTAAAGTGAGAGGATTATTTAACCCTGTCAGTCCCGAGACCCCAGCAAAAAACACATTTATGTTCAGCCCTTATATTTAAACTCACAATTAAATGTTTTACCATTTTCTTTTCAGGACAACCAGGGCTACAAGTAGAACACACAACTATTTGACATAAACCGTCACAACAGCCCCTGATAAAAAAGGAATTGATGAACGCTGTAAGTACAGAAATGGTTTGCTCAGTGGGAAATGAATATCCAACTAGTCAGTGACAACTGTATTGAGTTTGGAGTTTGTGACAGCAACAATGTAAGCTTATTACAGTATTAAAGATACTATGTCCTGGGATTTACAATTATCTTCTATATAGAAGTGTCCTAGAGCAAACATGTGAGTGTTCGTGAGAGTCTCAGCCTTTTCATAGATTTTAGACCTTAGACCTCATAGACCTTTTATAGTTTTTAGCTCAAATCATTCAGACACTATATACTAAATAAAAAGAACTGTCCCCGGGCCCCTTTGGGCGTCCTCCCTCGTCTCACAAACACCGCTTTAGCTCAGCCCCTGTTTCATCACACAGACTAATGGTACCAACAGATGCGGAAGAAACAGACAAATCAAATGTTACAACCCAGAAGTCTGCTCAAACGCACAAGGTTTAAAAGGAGTTAGAAGTCCAAAACGCGCTGGCGTCGTGGTGTGACTCATTGGGTTAAGGACACTTTAATGATTTATTTAACCTTTATTTAACTAGGCAAGTTAGTTAAGAACAAATTCTTATTTACAATGATGGCCTACCCTGGCCAACCCCTAACCCGGACGACGCTGGGCCATTTGTGCGCCTCCCTATGGGACTCCCAATCACGGCCGGTTGTGATACAGCCTGGAATCTAAACAGGGTCTGTAGCAACACCTCTAGCACTGAGATGCAGTGCCTTTGACTGTTGCGTCACTCAGGATCTCAATGCAGCGTCTGAACATATTCCTGTAATCTGAGGTTTGCCAGTGCAATAAAAAGGTATTTGGTGAAGCAGAAAGAAAGTTCATCAACAGAAGGTGCTATCAAAAGGTTTCCAGACAAATCTGTCTGTTGTTTAATAGTTGGATTTAAATTCTCATCATTTGGATACAAAAGAGTGACAGACTCTAATGTCTCATCAAGATGACTCAATCGATTTTGTGCCACAATCATGAGATTACCTTTCTCAAGCAAAAACCCATCAGGACTTCAAATTTGTTCGGTTTTCCTGAAATTCAGAACATCAATCAATTTTCTGTGAAATGAGTCTGATGCCTCATTTTAAAAGGTCACCATTGTAATTGTCTTTGTGATTGACTGAACACGACTATAACACAAGATATCACACATCATGCAAAAGACAACTTTGTTAGGATAAACTTCACATGGCTTCTGATAAATTATATTTTATATTGTTGGGACAAACTTCATATTGCTTCTGATAAATTATATTTGATTTTGTTGGGACCAACTTCACATGGCTTCTGATAAATTATATTTTATATTGTTGGGACAAACTTCACATGGCTTCTGATAAATTCTATTTTATATTGTATTTTTTAAAGAGAGATACTATAAATACAACATTTTATTTAAATAATAAATGACGAATGAAAAACTTTAAAATGTCACTTGAATAGATAGTTACCTCTGTTTGGTTTCCATGTCTGTAGTCCGCCCAGAGCATCTTAGCATGCTTCATATTCCAGTTAGTTCTGTTGGGTTTCCATGTCTGTATTCCACCCGGAGCATCTAATGAAATATGTTCACAGCATATGCCATGTCCAGAGAAGGCATCAGGAGGCCGGGGAGTCAGAATAAGTTAATTAAACGCTGAGGTGGTAACTAGGCATGGCATTGGGCTGCCCTTCGGCTATTAGACAAAGTCACTCATACTACAATGCTCGCGCACGCTCTGGTGAGAAAACAAACCTCAACCCGGACCAGTAGAGGCCAAAGAACACCCATGTGGCCATTAGTTTTTTAGGATTTGGTTTTAGATTACATTAGAAAACTTTATTATCCTCTTATTTCCCTCTATGGGTTGAAATGTCACATTTTGTCGTTCTCAAATAATTCTGAAGTGTCATTAAAAATTCCCTGTGAGTCAATGTATTCCTGACTGTTCTCATCCGTCCCTGTCAGTAATTTAGTGGCCGATCTTCAGTGCCTACTGCATAAAAGCCAGACATGACCAGTATCTCTCTTTGGGGTTGGAACATGGTTTGCCAATCACACATAGAGACTTTGGTGTGAGCCCAGGGGAATACTGGATGAATACTGGATGTGAAAAGACAGAGGACTTTGACATCTCTTCTGTTTCCTCTTTGGCTTCTAACCAGCCTTGCCTAGATTCTGTCTTAAGGTCCTAGAGGGCAGAGGGTGATTTAGTTAGAGTAGACCTTTCATGCAGACATACAGTATGTAGGCTATGTCTTATGAGTCTATGAAGTTTATGATGGAAGTGATTTGTTTTCGATAGACGTTTGTGCCATTTAGGATGAAAGCTTGTGACAGAGGCCTAGGGATCATTGTAGAAATAGTTCTGTCTGATGAGACAAGACAGAACCATCATATCCACTTTCGCGTTTCCTCATCTCACATGTCAATAAGCAACACTGATCGTTGCTGATTATTCTCCAGTGTCATGTGACCACGTTGCCTGCGGCTTCAGGGAGGTGCTTTCATCAGCTCCTGCCTGTCCTTTGTGGATTATGATGATGCATAGGAACCATCTATCTGGACCATCATAAACTCCACACTTCTTCAATTTGAGCTATTGTCATTTTTCGAAGTGAAAGAAACTAGAGGAGCTGGGATCATATGAAAAGATCTGTTTTTATATCTGCAGGCATCCTCAACCGTGGAGGGGTTCGAGAGAAAATGACTCGCATCCCGCTGAGGTAGATGATCTGTCAATGGAGCTCCAACTGTAGTTTTTACTTCATAGCATGTGGTGCAGAGAGGAAGTGCTTAGGCTGTTAGCAAGCTGTGCTGGAATCAAACAAGCCTTGAATGACATACAGTTGAGGTCGGAAGTTTACATACACCTCAGCCAAATACATTTAAACTCCGTTTTTCACAATTCCTGACATTTAATCCTAGTTGAAATTTCCTGTCTTAGGGCAGTTAGGATCACCAATTTATTTTAAGAATGTGAAATGTCAGAATAATAGTAGAGAGAATGATTTATTTCAGCTTGTATTTCTTTCATCCCATTCCCAGTGGGTCACCAGTTTACATACACTCAATTAATATTTGGTAGCATTGCCTTTAAATTGTTTAACTTGGGTCAAATGTTTTGGGTGGCCTTCCATGAGCTTCCCACAATAAGTTGGGTGAATTTTGGCCATTCCTCCTGACAGAGCTGGTGTAACTGAGTCAGGTTTGTAGGCCTCCTTGCTTGCACACGCATTTTCAGTTCTGCCCACAAATGTTCTATGGGATTGAGGTCAGGGCTTTGTGATGGCCACTCCAATACCTTGACTTTGTTGTCCTTAAGCCATTTTGTCACAAATTTGGAAGTATGCTTGGGGTCATTGTCCATTTGGAAGACCCATTTGCGACCCAGCTTTAACTCTTTTGATCTATTTTGTGAAGTGCACCAGTCCCTCCTGCAGCAAAGCATCCCCACAACATGATGCTGCCACCCCCGTGCTTCACGGTTGCGATGGTGTTCTTCGGCTTGTCACGGCTCTTCTAAAGCCATGACATCATTTTCTGGAATTTTCCAAGCTGTTTAAAGGCACAGTCAACTTAGTGTATGTAAATTTCTGACCCACTGGGATTGTGATACAGTTAATTATAAGTGAAATAATCTGTCTGTAAACAATTGTTGGAAAAATGACTTCTGTCATGCACAAAATAGATGTCCTAACTTGACTGCCAAAACTATAGTTTAACAAGAAATTTGTGGAGTGGTTGAAAAACGAGTTTTAATGATTCCAACCTAAGTGTATATAAACTTCCGACTTCAACTGTACAGTTTCAAACACATCTACATTGACTGAACCTGGGAACTACTTCCATCATCCTTGATAGAAAAAATGTATACCGGTATTCTATTTTTATAAATTGCAGGAAGCATGTCAGTGACACTCGCAGTTATATTGTCTTTAATTAGTGCATCATAAAAATGTGTGTGTGTGTGTGTGTCTCGGTGTATCTCTTTGTGTGTGTGTGTGGCATCAGTTCCATCAACACTAATCAACTTAGTTAAAGTAAAGATTCACCCATTTTGAATGATATATCGTATTTGTGCATCTTTGAGCTATTCACCATGCAAGCAGGCAGGAATACAGCCAGTATGATGCGTCATACCGGCTGTATTTCTGCCTGCTTGAACGGCGAAGCACTCAGATGCACATGAAAATATGAAGTGACCCCGGGAATCGATAGAACACATATACGATATGACATTCCGTTATCCACCACGTTTCTATTGTATCGGCCCACTGCTTCTCCAATCTCATCCCCCAAATCTATAATATGATGGACCCCCCCCCCCCGAGATCTACGGCTCTGAAAGAGCATTTGTCCTCGGATGGGGCCACAGTGTCTCCTGACCCCTCCTGTCTCAGCCTCCAGTATTTATGCTGCAGTAGTTTATGTGTCGGGGGGCTAGGGTCAGTTTGTTAAATCTGGAGTACTTCTCCTGTCCTATTCGGTGTCCTGTGTGAATTTAAGTGTGCTCTCTCTAATTCTCTCTTTCTTTCTCTCTCTCGGAGGACCTGAGCCCTAGGACCATGCCTCAGGACTACCTGACATGATGACTCCTTGCTGTCCCCAGTCCACCTGGCCGTGCTGCTGCTCCAGTTTCCACTGCCTTATTATTATTGGACCATGCTGGTCATTTATGAACATTTGAACATCTTGGCCATGTTCTGTTATAATCTCCACCCGGCACAGCCAGAAGAGGACTGGCCACCCCACATAGCCTGGTTCCTCTCTAGGTTTCTTCCTAGGTTTTGGCCTTTCTAGGGAGTTTTTCCTAGCCACCGTGCTTCTACACCTGCATTGCTTGCTGTTTGGGGTTTTAGGCTGGGTTTCTGTACAGCACTTTGAGATATCAGCTGATGTACGAAGGGCTATATAAATACATTTGATTTGATTTGGTCTAATGAACTGAAACTGCCATGTAGAAGCTATGTTGTGCTGATAGGCTGAGCGGTTTGCTGTGGTGTATAGTGTCCCAGAGGCATGCATTCATGGCCGTTGATTGAATGATAGTCAACATTACATTTTTTTAAAGCGATAATCCTTAGTTTAGCTTTAAAACAATATATTCTCCCTGATGTCGCTCATTCTTTTATAGCAGGTTTCCAGGTGCATTCTCTCTAATTCTGGTGTCACGTCTACTCCCGATTCCCCCCCTTCAGCGCCCGACGTTGCGGTCTACTAACCACCGGTCCTGGCAACCAGAATTGCGCACACCTGGCAACCAAAATTGTGCACACCTGCTCCCCATCGTTACACACACCTGGACTTCATCACCACCCTGATTACTCTCCCTTCATATAGCCCTCAGTAAGTCTCATTCATCAGGCAGTATTGGTTTTTGGTTCCTGTTTGGTATTAACTTCATGATTACTATTAAACACACCTTCTGTGCCTGTTTCCCTGCATATATGTTACATCTGGTCCTGGTAGTGGGTACCCACAGGGATGAATTTTAACCCAGCACTAACATACTAGATTCAACTAACCAACAAGCCCCTTGATTAGCTGAATCAGGTGTGTTGGCTGCACAGGATTAACAAGTGTGTATGCTTCAGTTTGCCATGTACTATGTATTTAAATACTGTATTCTCGACAAAGCTCATTGTAATTTCTACTACTGTACATTGCATTGTAGTTACACTGTTTATACTGCACGTATAGATTGCATTTGGATTACTGTTACAGTGCTATTTAGGACATTTCTAAGTGACCCCAAACTTTTGAACAGTAGTGTACATTACTATTCAAGTCTATGACAGATCAACTTGTTTGTGTTATAAATTAGAGGCAGGAAATCTAACTGGCTGCGATAAGGCTGATATGTGTGAAATAGAAAGATGGGAAACTGTGATGTCGCTATTCTCAGAGGAAATATTCTGGCATCTGTCCGTATGGTGAGGCGGACAGAGCAGGGAGCAACCTCCCTGGTGTAGTGTTGACAGAGACGTAGTTTTGACAAGATGGTACACAGCTTATTTCAGAAATGACTTTCGTTGTAGATTAGGAGAATTTATGAGATGTACAGGAAGCTAGGGATATGAAAGCAATAACATACCGCTCAGTCCATACTGCTGTTTGTCTACAAAGTCTTGCCCCCCCCTACAGATTTGTTGTGTGTGTGTGTGTGTGTGTGTGTGTGTGTGTGTGTGTGTGTGTGTGTGTGTGTGTGTGTGTGTGTGTGTGTGTGTGTGTGTGTACAGCAACTGCAAAAATCAATAGTTCACTACAAGACTTTGTCATATCTGTACGAGAGTATGGACATGAACAAATCACTGACAGATATTCCATTGTGCTTCAGAGTGGAACATTTATCATCCACTGTTGCTAGTTTCTGACTGTCGACAGTTGTATAAGGCAGCCCTATCACAGAGAGCAGCTCAAACACAACACACTTTATTTACACAGTAGTGGCAGAAACCTTCCCAATCAGTCAGTGCTATCTGGGACCCTTGAGACGTCCCTACTCTGATTTGAACACAATGAAGTTGACATTTCAAATGGTTATGGGTTAGGTAAGGGTTAAGGTTAGGGTTTAGGGTAGGGACATCCCAAGGATCCAAAACACCACTAACTTTTCCCAATCATACAGAAAATCAATTTCAGCGGGACAAACCACAGGTTAGAAGGGATAGCACTCACAACCTAGTTTCTCTCCTCTTTTAACCTCCGTATTTTTCTTCCATTAAACTGTTGACTGTGGTTGGTGTTGCTGTCCCCCTCCTTTGCCTTTATTTCACCATGATGGTTTGCTTTTCCGCATCAGTTTAAGGATCGATTGGCATCCAATCTACAGGCTGGTTGAGGTACTGCCACCACACACTGGACACAACATGTACAAGAGTCATGAATTATTAAAGGTTTTGACTGTCTTTTATTTAGTTATTCAGACAGATCAACCCAATGCATTGTGGTCCCATCACAGCGTGTACATCAGAAGGTCTCAATCTCCCAGACAGCAAAGGATAAAATGTAGAGACAGTGAAACCCAATCCATAGTCTGGGACAGGCATGTCTTAGCTCCATTTATTGCATTACAGAGAAGGCTACATTACTGTATGTGTGCAGAATAGCATCAGAGGGATAAGTCGCAGAAGAGGGAAGCATTCATGTGATTGGGACAGTTCAGCGATTTTACAAAACAACATATTTGTTTCCTTACTTTGAAGTCGTCTAAGGGAACACATATCTTGCTATGTAAAATCTCAGAACTCTCTCTTTAAGCTCGTGTGATTGTTATGTTGAGACAGAGAAACTGAGTAAATCACAGCTGGCCAATTAATAGTAGTCATAATTGACATTGGCGCCGTGTCTGTAGGAACCGGGGTCCTGGGGCCCGATGGGGGCGTTCTCGTCATAATGGTGCTGGCGACCTTGGTCTGACGACCGGGCCAGGTCCATCCAGTAGGACAGGTCAGTCTCAAGCCTCTGTGGGATGGATGTACAACAAGAGATAAAACGTTAACGGAATCAAGCTAGAAGACTCGTGAACTTGTTTGAATGAGAGTGATTAGAGACAAGTTGTTAGACGACACAGTGTGTGTGTTTGTGTGACAGCTGCAGTTGGAGAGATCCAACTCGAGGACAACTGGAGATGCAATGAAATAACATCATAGCAGATGCTTTGATCCAAGGTGACTTGCAGTACATTGAGTGCATACATTTTTGTTGTTGTATGTAATGTATGACCCCAGCGGGAGATCAACTTAAAGCAGTGTAAACATGTCTGAATTAGGTGAAGTCTTGGAAGGGACGGTGTGTCAGAGTTAGAGTATGACTGGCGTTAGTGGGCAGCCGTACGTTTGTGCATGCTTTGTCTTGAACAATTAACTGACACGTTTTCTATTAGGCTTCATGTGACGAGAAGGTTTGGACAGGTCCGCCGCTGTTGGACGATGGACGCAGATGTGAGGGAAATATTACGGCCCCTCGTCGACTGATGTCGGAGCTGGGGTGAACTGACACACACACAGGGGACAGCTGCGGAGCCCGGGTAAGAGACATGTGTTACAGATACCGGCATTAATCCAATCACACAGCCTCGCCGGCTGCCACATAAATATCAACACACACCGTATAATAGAGCTGTCTAGACGGCGGAGAGTGGTTGCGTTGTGTTGCTAAGACATTGCTGTAGACGGGAAGTCATGTCTCTGTACAGCCTGGATGAGTCTGAAGCAAACACAAAAGACTGACCTTTTCATATGTTCACCGATCATTCCTGTAAATGCCACCATGGGACTTATACAAGGATGGAGATATAGTCAGAGGTTCTATAACCATATTAAAGGGAAAGAATTCAGATTAGATGAATGGTGTAAGGAACATAACTAGGAACATAATAGGAATGTGCTGGTGCTGTGCTGTACATTCTTCCTGTAAGCCAGTTGTTTGTAATGTTACATGGATTTGTATATTTAAGAAATAAGGCATGAGGGGGTGTGGCATATGGCCAATACACCATGGATAATAGCTGTTCTTGCATTGTGCCTGGATACAGCCCTTAGCCGTGGTATATCGGTCATAAACCACAAACAACCGAGGTGCCTTATTGCTATTATAAACTGATTACCATCATAATTAGAGCAGTAAAAATAAATATTTTGTCATACCTGTGGTATACCATCTGAAATAACACGGCTGTCAGCCAATCAGCATTCAGGGCTCAAACCACCCACTTTATAATACATGATAGTATATGATGCAGTTGTAGTTTACCAGATCGGATCACTCTCAGGACTGTAGGAATGCTTCACTGACCAATGGGTAAAGCGTCTGTGTGTGCAGAGTGCAGTGCATTGTGAAGGGTGCAGTGCACCTACCGCCTCGTCATACCCCATGTGCATGAACTGCATGATCCATTGCTGCACATCTGGCCTGCTGCGGTCCCAGATGTTCCTCTTGGGCCTCCGTAGGGAGGTCAGGAACTCTTTGGCCTTGGAGGGGGCCACCGCCACCCCCGCAGGCTTCGTACCTCCGCCCACTAAGGAAATACAGGTAAGGAGAGGTCATGGGTCAAGGTGTGGCTGTAAAGAAGTTTATAAGCACACCTGTTTACCCACAGCAGGGTCGGAGGCAGGGGGAAGTGTGTAGGGAGCAGGGGACCTGTCAGTGACTGAGAGACAGAGTGGTTCTGACCGACCAGCAGCAGCCAGGAAAGACAGGAGAGGAGCCTAAAGGCTACATCAGCGACACTATAAATATCAACGGGTGTTTTTAGATTATTAATAAGACTCATGAAGCCATCATCATCTGAGACTGTCACTTATCAGTCCAGGCACTCATCCCACAGAGGACTGCGTGTGTTGCGTGCCATGGAGGTCTGTCTGAACATGACAGGGCTATTCAAAGCTAGACAAGTGTGAAAAGTTTACCGCCTGAGGTGGATTTGTCGATAAAGTTATTTATTTTTATTGAACCTTTTATTTAACTAGGCAAGGGAAAGGTGAATTGTTTTCCTGACATTAATGATGCAGACATGCGGATGTAGTTGTAATGAATACGATTGGAGACAAGAGTGCTGGTTTAAAGCGCAGGGCGCAGCAAGTGTTTGTTAGCGACCACAGGAGGAGGCAGGTAGCTGGGTCCAGGGACAGGCAGAAGGTCATACACAGGGGGGTCCAAAAAGGTAACAGTACACACAGGGAAAAGGCTAATAACGTAGTCAGGGAGATCAGGCAAGAGGTTGACGACAGGAAATCTGACAGGCAGAAGTACAGGCAGGGAATAGGCAAAAAGGTGTCGTTAGTGAGGATGGCCAAAAACTATGATACACAGGAGGACTAATATGGAACTAAACAGAGCTCCGAATAGAATGTGTATCAAAACAAACAATACCTCACAATGATGGGGTGCAATGAACTGAACTAAATAGTGTGTGTAAATGACATACAGGTGTGTGAACAGGTGATCAGAATTCAAGTGATTAGGATCTGGAGAGTGAACTGCGTTCAGGGGGATCTATGTGTTTGAGAGCGCGAGCTGGAAGCAGACGTTACAGTAGCGTGGCTCAGTGTAGTCAGTGTGTGTGTAGTCTCAGCTGTGAGATGTTTCTCATGAGAAACAGCCATAATCCATATTACCATCTCTTTTCTTCAGTAGTCTGTGGAGCTTGTTCTCCCCTGCGCCATCTGTTGGAGACGCACAGACAAAAGAGGTTAAATAAAGACAAATCAGATATATTCTACTTGATTTTAACATTACATCAGTTTGTATCAACTGTTATATCATTACTATGAAAGACGTACAGTGAGTGAACAACATGTTTGTATTAAGTTGCACCCCCTTTTGCCCTCAGAACTGCCTCAAATCGCCGGAGCATTTACTCTACAAGGTGCTGGCCCATGTTGACTCCTATGCTTTCCACAGTTGGGTCAAGTTAGCTGGATGCTTTTGGGTGGTGGACCATTCTAGATACACACGGGAAACGTTGCAGTTCTTGACACACTGCGCCTGGAACCTACTACCATACCCTGTTCAAAGGCACTTAAATCGTTTTGTCTTGCCCATTCACCCTCTGAATGGCACACACACACAATCCATGTCTCAATTGTCGCAGGGCTTAAAAATCCTTCTTTAACCTGGTTTAACAAGTGACATCAATAAGGGATTCTAGCTTTCACCTGGATTCACCTGGTCAGTCTACTCTATGTCATGGAAAGAGCAGGTGTTTTGTACACTCAGTGTGTATCGTTGTTATGCCCTATGACAGAGAGAGAGTTCATGTAAGGAGTGTCTAAGAAATCTAATTGTGAAACATTCAAGTGTTACAATTCTCCTATTAAGACGCCAAACCAATGCAGTATACAAAAAACCTAGTATATCCCTCCCTTCATACCCATCCACCATGTCAATACTTGAAAAACACTCGGAAGTTAATCGAAGTGTTACCAAAGCAGGGATGGCAGGGGCGCAGGGTTGTGTTCCAAATGAAAGAACTGCAAGTATGCTTGCTGTAGTTCCTCAACGGCACAGCTAGGAGCGCAAAAAAAAAAAAAAAAAAACATAATTGAAGACTCTTCTTTTAGTCATAAAAGTGCATTGACATTGCTTAGGAACTGTGCACACTTTGGAGAGGTGTGTGACCACTTGGAGACACCAGTTAGTCCTCTCACTCAAACCACTTCAAATGTTTTTGTTGCACCTACCCCACATTCTCCAGAAATATTATCGTCACGTTACAGAATATATCCAGAGTATTTTCAGATTTTGTTTTCAACAAATGTGGCGAAAAGTACAGTAAAATGCACATAAAATCAACAGTGTAATGTTTGGATTCAGTCTTGTGTCAGGTGTGCCCAACTTTGGTCTAATCACCTCCCCATTATCTCCAAAACGGTTCCCTTTCAATTGTTACCATGATTATGCATATGCTTTTCATATTTATTCTGTAAGAAACATTTCCATGTAGCCCTATCCATACAGGCCCATTCCCACAAGTGTAAAGGGTAACGGATGTGTTGTGTCAATGTGGTTATTTGATTGTAGTCTGGTTTGATGTTAGACGGCCGGTTCGAGAGGTAGAGAACGGAGACCTTCCTCTAGCTAGCAGACAGTAGACAGTAGGAGGGTGATATTCACGGACAAACAATGTGACACGAGGGTGTGAAATCCTCCCTCCAGGAGCTGTGGTTTGGTTTGACCTCCTTTTGTCCTCCACACACAAATACTTCAATCCACCCTCCCTTATTTTTTTACTCTCCCTCCCTCTTGCTATTCTCTTGGTTTTACCTCTCCTTTTTTTTCTCCCTCTCTCTCTCTCTCTCTCTTAACCATTATTCTTTCTCCCGGTGAACTTCAAAAATCAAAGCTTCCGACAGAGCATCCAAGATGGTGGCTACAGGGCGGATAGAATAGCCACGGAACTCTTTCAAAATCAGATGTCACACTGTCCTCGAGAAGAATGAAAAAATCCAGTCTCTGCTGATCTCAGCAATTAAACATTTAAAAAAAAGAGAGATGGGAAAATGTATCGAGACAGGCGTGCAGGCACCCTTTTCCAAATCTCTGTTCTCTGTAACAGTTTTTTTCACGTGGCAACATACTATGACATATGAATGCATCAACCTGCAAATGTACAGTATAAATGTGATGGGACAGTGAGTACACTCAATCACAAATGTACAGTATAAATGTGATGGGACAGTGAGTACACTCAATCACAAATGTACAGTATAAATGTGATGGGTCAGTGAGTACACTCAATCACAAATGTACAGTATAAATGTGATGGGACAGTGAGTACACTCAATCACAAATGTACAGTATAAATGTGATGGGACAGTGAGTACACTCAATCACAAATGTACAGTATAAATGTGATGGGTCAGTGAGTACACTCAATCACAAATGTACAGTATAAATGTGATGGGACAGTGAGTACACTCAATCACAAATGTACAGTATAAATGTGATGGGTCAGTGAGTACACTCAATCACAAATGTACAGTATAAATGTGATGGGTCAGTGAGTACACTCAATCACAAATGTACAGTATAAATGTGATGGGTCAGTGAGTACACTCAATCACAAATGTACAGTATAAATGTGATGGGTCAGTGAGTACACTCAATCACAAATGTACAGTATAAATGTGATGGGTCAGTGAGTACACTCAATCACAAATGTACAGTATAAATGTGATGGGTCAGTGAGTACACTCAATCACAAATGTACAGTATAAATGTGATGGGTCAGTGAGTACACTCAATCACAAATGTACAATATGGATGTGAGTGACGGAAGGGTTTTTACCTGAGTGAGCGCAGTAGGAGAGGAAGGCCGTTAGCAGTAGAACCTGCAGACAGAGGTTGTGGAAAGCCATGGTCTTCGTCTCTGTCCCAGGCGTCTCTCTGAGTCTCAGGAAGCAGTGGGTAGAGGAAGCAGGAGGAGAATCAGGAGCAGTGGAAGCAGGAGTCTCCCCACAGGCCCAGAGAACAAACATTCCTTCCTAGAGGAAAACCTGCTTGTGCCGGTTCAGGAATGTCGGAAAAGGAAGACCCAGCCAAACAGAAGCACTCGGTCATTCTCTCTCGTTTAATGTGTAGGTGATATGTTTGTTGGATGGGTAACACTTTCTTTGGATAGTCCATCTGTAGATACTCTACAGACCATCTACAAGCTATCAGTAACACTTCAACTAACCATAACCTAACCATAACATAACCATAACCTTATTATGTCAAACAACTGTCAAGCCTGACCAATGATGTCATAGAAACACTGAGAACAGAAACATTTCCTCAAAGACAACACAGAAAACCTCCATATCATATTTCCTCCACACAGTCAGCAGTAAATTATCATTTTCCTGTGTGCGTTTTTCCGACCAAGTAGTAACTTAACAAATAGCATCATGATGCTGCAATCAACAAATCCGGGACCATGTTTATGGAACACCACTTAAGGAAGTTTTCCCCTGGGGCATGTTTCCATGCAGAAAGAGCAAAATATCTCAAGGGAAGTACAGATGTTTCTGAACATGAAAAAACACATCCCCACAGAGAAAAAAAAACGTTTGAAATAAATTTAATTTCCTTACTTTTCTTTGAAGTTTGTCAGAGCCCCAATATCATGGAGACTAGTCCTCTCTACACAGGTAGGAGGCAGTAGATTTGATTTGAAATTGTCCCAATTCTGCACCCTTTTACCAGTACCAGTGAAAAGCTTGAACACACCTACTCATTCAAGGCTTTTTCTTTATTTGTACTATTTTCTACAGTGTAGAATAATAGTGAAGACATCAAAACTATGAAATAACACATATGGAAACACGTAGTAACCAAAAAAGTGCTAAACAAATCTAAATATTATATACAGTATTTGAGATTATTCACAGTAGCCACCCTTTGCCTTTGCACACTCTTGGAATTCTCTCTACCAGCTTCATGAGGTAGTCAATGCGTTTCAATTAACAGGTGTACCTTGTTTAAAGTTAATTTGTGGAATTTCTTTCCTTTTTAATGCATTTGAGCCAAATCAGGTGTGTTGTGACAAAGTAGGGGTGGTATACAGAAGATAGCCCTATTTTGTAAAAAAAAAAAAGTCCACATTATGGCAAGAACATCTCAAATAAGCAAAGAGAAACGACAATCCTTCATTACTTTAAGTCATGAAGGGTAGTCAATGTGGAAAATGTCAAGTACTTTGAAAGTTTCTTCAAGTGCAATCGCAAAAGTGCTATGATGAAACTGGCTGTTATGAGGACCACCACAGGAAATAAAGACTCAGAACTACCTCTGCTGCAGAGGACAAGTTCATTAGTTACCAGCCTCAGATCACAGCCCAAATAAATGCTTCAGTGTTCAAGTAACAGACCAGTGGCGACCCGTCATTCAGGGCCCCACATTTTTAGGCTTGCCTGTTTTGCTTGTTATTTTGACATTAATACGTGTCACATATCAGTTTGCAAACAATATAAAAAAAATAATTTCTTTTCATTAATAAAATCATACAAACATGGTCTCTTTTTTGCTTTCTTGAGTAAGGCAGCTCCAAAATGCAGGTGTTTCAGCCTAGCTCAGTGCTTTCTGTGGTGGTGGGGCGAGCCAGCAGAAAATACAGAGCGTTGCGCCTGATTGGCTCAGTTTTCTGTCACTCATGGGACAGTACGTCACCCCCAAGTCTAAGGTTAGAGCTCGAAAATGTTTGCCCCTTGGGTTCTGCCATAGAGTTATATTAGAAGTGCCCATCCAAGAAGGCTTAAGGTCATTGACCACAGATAGAATTACATCAGATCACGTTATATCTACAGTAGCTTTGATTGGACTGATCATGTCAACATCTTACTTTCAAAGTCTTAGCTAGCTGTCATCATCATGAATCAAGTCGACAATCTACTGGCAAATCCTTTTTAATCCTTGTCATGTGAAGAGAAATAATGAATAGAAATTATACATAAAATGCCTCGGTGTTCATCTGCCATTGGACATAAAGATTACACAACAAATTCAACAATGAGTCATTTGGAAGGAATCAGTGGCTAACTGCAAGCAGTGCAAAGCAATCAGTAACAGTAGCCTGCTATTCAATGGAGTGGCTGTGTGTGTTTTTTTCTGAGTTACCACCAGAGAATGCCAGACTTTGATGACAAAACCGCCGCGCCACCTTCATGTTTAAGTGAACACATCACAAGCCAAGGAGCGAGTCGAAAAATGTACTGTATGCAGCTGCATAAATGATGTACGGTAGCTAAGAAAGTAATACTAAGTGTATGTTGTGTAGTAAGCTGTTAGTAGCCAATGTGCCTCACCCTAATAATTTGGTCTATTTTCACCTCTCAGTTTCGTCTAACATTACTGTTCTGACTCATGTAGCCTATAACCTGTTTTTGAGAAATGCCATCATCTAATATCGTAAGAGATTTTAATGTCTGCTTATATGCTCCCCTTATCTGACTTGGTGTACAGGGAAAATACTGTAAGTGTCATGTATTGTCATGTTGTGTCCTGTTCCTGTTCTTTCTCTTCACCCTGTCTCCCTCTGCTGGTCGTATTAGGTTACCTTTTCTTCCCCTCTTTCCCCCAGCTGTTCCTTGTCTTCTCTAACTACCTCGTTCACCCCTTTTCCCACCTGTTCCCTTTTTCCCTCTGATTAGGTCTCTATATCTCTCTCTGTTTCTGCTTCTGTCTTTGTCGGATTCTCGTTTGTGTTTCTCATGCCTGAACCAGACTATCGTCGTGTTTGCTGCAACCTTGTCCTGTCCTGTCGGAATCTGCCTGTTCATCTAACCTTGTCCTGTCCTGTCGGAATCTGCCTGTCCATCTGAGCCTACGTGTGTTTCGTCATTAAAGAAACTCTGTTTTGTTAATTCGCTTTTGGGTCCTCATTCACGCACCTGACAGTAAGAGTGGCCCTTGTTCTGCATTCTGTCGCTGTACATTTCAAAAGTGCTGAACCTACACTGTAGTTATATTGCCTACGTCCGTCGTCGCTCGCTCATTAATGTCTTAATCGAAATGACAGAATGCCTCTTATCCTCTCATTGTTCCCTTATGCCATGGTTTGTACATCTCAATTGTCAGTAGAAACCACATTTGTTTAGGCAAGTCAGTCAGCTATGTTTTTTTTTAAGGCAGTAAACGAGGCTGAATGAACTGTTTCGCTGCCAGACAAGGCTCCGCTGATAGCCAGGTGTAGCGGTGGTAAGGATTCACTCCGTGGTGCTGGAAGGAAAGGCCTGCTGTTGGGACAGCTTTAACAGTTTGTGGGCACCGCTTGTCGCTTATAAAGTGCAATTCATGTATTGTTTAGAGTTGTATTGTTTAGTGTTGTGTTGTGTAGTGTCTTTGCTGGCATGCATCAAAAAAATGTACATGCTAAAATCACCACTGTAACAGACATCTCAACATCAACTGTTCAGAGGAGACTGTGTGAACCAGGCCTTCATGATAGAATTGCTGCAAAGAAACCACTACTAAAGGACACCAATAAGAAGAAGAGCCTTGTTTGGGCCAAGAAACACAAGCAATGGACATTAGACCGATGGAAATCTGTCCTTTGGTCTGATGAGTCCAAATTTGAGATGTTTGGCTTCAATTGCCCTGTCTTTGTGAGACACAGAGTAGGTGAACGGAGGATCTCCTCATGTGTGGTTCCCACCGTGAAGCATGGAGGAGGAGTGATGGTGTGGGGGTGCTTTTATGGTGACACTGTCTGTGATTAATTTAGAATTCAAGTCACACTTAACCAGCAAGGCTACCACAGCATTCTGCAGCCATACGCCATCCCATCTGGTTTGGGCTTAGTGGGACTATCATTTGTTTTTCAACAGGACAATCACCCTAAACACACTTCCAGGCAGAGTAAGGGCTGGGCTATTTGACCAAGAAGGAGATTGATGATGATGCATCAGATGACCTGGCCTCCACAATCACCTGACCTCAACCCAATTGAGATGGTTTAGGATGAGTTGGACCACAGAGTGAAGGAAAAGCAGCCAACAAGTGCTCAGCATATGTGGGAACTCCTTCAAGGCTGTTGGAAAAGCATTCCTAATGAAGCTGGTTGAGAGAATGCCCAGAGTTTGCAAAGCTGTCATCAAGGCAAAAGGATGCTACTTTGAAGAATCTAAAATATATTTGTTTAACGCTTTTTTGATTACAACATGATTCCATATGTGTTATTTCGTAGTTTGACGTCTTCACTATTATTATACAATGTAGAAAATAGTCAAAATAAAGAGAAACCCTTGGATGAGTAGGTGTGTCCAAACTTCTGACGAGTACTGTGTATATTTCCCTACTTTTGATTTCTGTCAACCAAGACATTCTGCAACCTCCTTGTTCCTTGTCCGCTCAATGAAGGTAGGAGAGGTGTTAAAAGGCATTATATGTGAAATCAATAATTGGATATTTACCATCGGTTCTCTTTCTCTTCATTGCTGATGGAGACAGGAGGCAAGGCAACAATGTGCCCTCTTTTGTTGTGTTGAATACCTCATTGATCCTCTCTGCTGCTTGCAAATCAAGGACTGCTGTGTTTGTTAGTGTGGCATTGTGAAAAAGTATACGTGTCTATTCCAGATTATGGACAGACCATCTTTGTCCTTGTCCTTAGGAGAGATGGTACAGTTGCTGGTCTATTTCTTATTGTGGTGTACAGACAGTATATCAATAGTAAATAAAAAAAACACAGGACACAACTTAAAAACAGAACAAGACTCACCTCTAGGCCTGTTGTCTGTCTCAATCCCAATATGTATTTATATACTGAATATATACCATACGTCGGTGAAACACACTAATTGGCTACCAGTCTGTTGTTGGTAAATACAGTTGAAGTCAGAAGTTTCCATACACCTCGGTTGGAGTCATTAAAACTTGTTTTTCAACCACTCAAACAAATTTCTTGTTAACAAGCTATAGTTTTGGCAAGTCGGTTAGGACATCTACTTTGTGTATGACACAAGTAATTTTTCCAACAATTGTTTACAGACAGATTATTTCACTTATAATTCACTGTATCACAATTCCAGTGGGTCAGAAGTTTACATACACTAAGTTGACTGTGCCTTTAAACAGCTTGGAAAATTCCAGAAAATTATGTCATGGCTTTAGAAGCTTCTGATAGGCTAATTGACATAATTTGAGTCAATTGGAGATATACCTGTGTATGTATTTCAAGGCCCACCTTCAAACTCAGTGCCTCTTTGCTTGACATCATGGGAAAATCAAAAGAAATCAGCCATGACCTCAGAAATTTTTTTGTAGACCTCCAAAAGTCTGGTTCATCCTTTTCCAAGCAATTTCCAAACACCTGAAGGTACCACACTCATCTGTACAAACAATAGTATGCGAGTATAAACACCATGGGACCACGCAGCCGCAGATATATTGAAGCAACACCTCAAGACATCAGTCAGGAAGTTAAAGCTTGGTCGCAAATGGGTCTTCCAAATTGACAATGACCCCAAGCATACTTCCGAATTTGTGGCAAAATGGCTGAAGTACAACAAAGTCAAGGTATTGGAGTGGCCATCACAAAGCCCTGACCTCAATCCTATAGAACATTTGTGGGCAGAACTGAAAAAACATGTGTGAGCAAGGAGGCCTACAAACCTGACTCAGTTACAAAATTCACCCAACTTATTGTGGGAAGCTTGTAGAAGACTACACGAAACATTTGACCCAAGTTAAACAATTTAAAGGCAATGCTACCAAATACTAATTCAGTTTATGTAAACTTCTGACCCACTGGGAATGTGATGAAAGAAATAAAAGCTGAAATAAATCATTCTCTCTACTATTATTCTGACATTTCACCTTCTTAAAATAAAGTGGTGATCCTAACTGACCTAAGACAGGGAATTTTTACTGAAATTAAATGTCAGGAATTGTGAAAAACTGAGTTTTAATGTATTTGGCTGAGGTGCATGTAAACTTCCGACTTCAACTGTATATATTATTGTCTATGGGATCAAATATTTCTCTTTACCTTGTTAGTAAATATGATCTAATACATTTACCAACGCAAGCATTTGATAACATTCATTTGTTTACTAGGGCAAGATAAAATGAAGGAAAGTATTTCCCTGTGCTTCAAAGCAAGCCATCCTTGAGCGGGCGATGTTCAGTTAATGGTCGATTAGGCTTTCAGGAAGCCACTGCTTCACCAACCAACAGAGGACGATATGGCAAACATCTGTCAGCGTGCAAACTGACTCTTCCTCAAGAGTCAAGACACACAGAGATCTCAGCTGCTGTGGCTTGCATGGGAGTCACACGACAGACCCCTCTGTCTGTAAGGCACATACACACAGGGGAGATTCCCCTTGTGATAATCTGTGAATAGCATTATAAACTGTGATGGAACACACCTTAACCTTGGGGTTTGAATGGTTTGCCTGGCACGTACCCTGAAAGTGAGAGGCTCAGTCTGCATTCCTGACTGTGCTCCTGGGAGAGGAAGGAACACCTGCACTCAGCTCAGGGCAGGTCTCTAGTGTGAAACAGGGTTCAAAGAGAAGTCACAGAGATGGGCAAAAAAGCGCTCTTTCACTCTCTCACACACACACACTGGGGGAATAACTAACACTTAAGCTGGGTAGATTCGAAGAAATAGGAGAAAGGTCACGCTTCATGAGATTTGTACACAACACAGAGCTTCTCAATGCTCCTTTTGTGCGTGATTTCTTAGAACCGGCAGCCGTAGATAAGTGTTTAGGTGTATTGTGTATCTATGGCTATAAGGATGATACACACCATCTTAACCTGACGTCATCCCCTTGGGTCTGGGGCCCATCCTTTATAACCACTCTACATCCACCTATCCTATGCCCTCCGTCCACCTGTTACCATGGCAACTGGGGGAGAGCTTCTTCTTTAAAGTGTGTGTTATTAAGGAAAAAGTTTCCCCCCATGTTGCGTGATCACTCCGCACACCACTACACAGCATGCCCTGTTCCCTGCCACTACACGCCGCTACACAGCATGCCCTGTTCCCTGCCACTGCACGCTGCTACACAGCATGCCCTGTTCCCTGCCACTGCAAGGCACTACACAGCATGCCCTGTTCCCTGCCACTGCACACCACTACACAGCATGCCCTGTTCCCTGCCACTGCACACCACTACACAGCATTCCCTGTTCCCTGCCACTGCACACCACTACACAGCATTCCCTGTTCCCTGCCACTGCACACCGCTCCACAGCATGTCCTGTTCCCTGCCACTGCACACCGCTCCACAGCATGCCCTGTTCCTTGCCACTGCACACCGCTCCACAGCATTCCCTGTTCCCTGCCACTGCACACCGCTCCACAGCATGCCCTGTTCCCTGCCACTGCACACCGCTCCACAGCATGCCCTGTTCCCTGCCACTGCACACCACTACACAGCATGCCCTGTTCCCTGCCACTGCACACCACTACACAGCATTCCCTGTTCCCTGCCACTGCACACCACTACACAGCATTCCCTGTTCCCTGCCACTGCACACCACTACACAGCATGCCCTGTTCCCTGCCACTGCACACCGCTACACAGCATGCCCTGTTCCCTGCCACTGCACACCACTACACAGCATGCCCTGTTCCCTGCCACTGCACACCACTACACGGCATGTCATATTCACTGCCTCTCTCTGATCTCTCTCAACATGCAGTAGCTGCCTGCCAGGGGAAAGAACACACATATGAAGAGATAAAAAAATGAATTCTTGGCGTATTCAAACACGCCCACATCACTGCTCTTTGAATCACTCAATAGTTACAGACATCTCTGGTATGTGGATTTGCATAGGGTTGATTACATGGATTAAGCCTAGTAAGCAAGTTATTTTTAGTCCAAAAATAAACCAAATCTGTGTTCGGGAAACTAGACCCGAGTAGTAGTTTCAAGCGAGCCAGGATTCTGACAAACATGTTGATAGCTGCTGCACGATTGTACTTTTCCATGAATCAATTGTTTAACAACTTTAACTTCTGCGCCACGCACATCTTTTGGGAGGAGAGCTTAGCATGCAGCGGCTGTTCAAGACAAGTTTAAAGAAACAGACTATTCACAAGAATTAAATCTCCAGGGCCCTGGGAGTTTAATTGGGTCGTGGAAAAGCAGTTTCACACACAGAACGCAGGCAGATTTATTGTTCTTGGACACAAAACAAGTCAAGTGTATGAGAGGCCTGATCTGGTGTCAGCGTGTGTTCTCTGTCTATCCCACGTACAGTACTGAGCATCACATGACCTCCATGCAGACATTCCATCCATCCTTTTCTCCTCTTTGGTGAGTGTCAATGCATGTCTTTTCCAGGGTCCTCTGAGGACATAGAGTAGGCCTCTATATTCTACACTACTTGCATGCAGTAGAGAGATGTTGGTTCTAGTTCTGGTCCTGTAATCATAAAGCGTCTCAGAGAAGGAGTGCTGATCTAGGATCAGTTTCTTTATTTTAGATCACAATTCATCAGATTACATGGACAGTGGGGCCTGATCTTAGATCAGCATTCCTACTCTGTCCCCCTGTCCATATACACTTATTATTTTAGATCTAAAAAAGGCTAAACTGATCCTTCACCAGTTTTTATATTTGTGGTTGTGGTCACTCCTCGTCAGGGTCGGACAGCTCATAGCCCAGGCGGCTGGCGGATGGGAAGTGTGCCCAGAAGGTTCTGGACAGGTCTTCAATCTTCTCATAACCAGCGTACTCGCGCAGAGCCTCCACCCAGCCGAAGAAGTCAGAGGAGGTCAGAGCCCAGTTGGGCATGCTGCGCTTCTCACGCCCCAAATCTGCTGCTGGGAACCAATGAGAGCACAAGAAGAGAAGAGGACGTCAAAAGGGAACCAATCAGAGGCTGAGTGAATGATACTGCACTTCACTAAGACTGGTCACATGACACAACTTGACATGGAGTTATAGCCGTTTACTACATACATTATTTTCAGTATAATACACAATCAACACACAATCTGTATTCATTGATTATACATGTGTGTGACAGTGATAGAACCACTGTACGGAACCTTTGCTGAAGGGCAGTCTGCCTCACCAATGGGAAAATCTACTCTGCCAATTTTCCCACTTCCCAGCCTTCCTCCCTGCTACACCAACCATAGCAGCCTCGTTCATTTCTCTGTGTTCACCTCTCTGTCACCCCTTCACTACAACCTGAGCTTAAGCCGCATTCCTTTAACCAAAGTCAATATAATACCTTGTAAAAAAACGTCTCGTCTTCGAATTGAAACCAAATCCCCCGTTGAGCATCTCAGGCTTATGGTTGATTAAAGACCAGTCAGGGGCGAGTGGCGCCGGACATCCCCTAAGCCCAGAGACAGGCCTCTCACTGTGGGGTGGTGGGAGAGAGGGCCTGGTCCACGTTGGGAAAGCAGGCTGGGACAACAACACTCCACAGCTCCCAACTCAAACATAACACAACGGTGTGAGTGACTGTAGGAATATGATAAGGAACAACACCATGTAGTGTGGAGGCACCAAGGAAGTCTTCTCTCACATCTGTCCCTCTGACCTCTCTCACAGCTGTCCCTCTGACCTCTCTCACGTCTCTCCCTCTGACCTCTCTCACGTCTCTCCCTCTGACCTCTCTCACGTCTGTCCCTCTGACCTCCCTCACGTCTGTCCCTCTGACCTCTCTCACGTCTGTCCCTCTGACCTCCCTCACGTCTGTCCCTCTGACCTCCCTCACATCTGTCCCTCTGACCTCCCTCACATCTGTCCCTCTGACCTCCCTCACATCTGTCCCTCTGACCTCTCTCACATCTGTCCCTCTGACCTCTCTCACATCTGTCCCTCTGACCTCTCTCATGGTCTCTTGCTGTGTGTGTACATACACTGAATGCACAAGACATTAAGAACACCTTCCTAATATTGAGTTGCGCACCCCCACCCCATTCCTTTGCCCTCAGAACAGCCTCAATTCATCAAGGCAATGACTCTAGAAGGTGTTCCACAGGGATGCTTGGCCCATGTTGCCTCCAATGCTTCCCACAGTTGTGTCAAGTTGGCTGGATGTCCTTTGAGCGGTGAACCATTCTTAATACACACGGGAAACTGATGAGTGTGAAAAACAGCAGCGTGGCAGTTCTTGACCAACTGAAACCTGTGCACCTGGCACCTACTACCATACCCCGTTCAAAGCCACTTAAATATTTTGTCTGGCGCATTCACCCTCTGAATGGCACACATACACAATACATCCATGTCTCAATGGTCTCAAGGCTTAAAAATCCTTCTTTAACTTGTCTCATCCCCTTCATCTACACTGATTGAAGTGGATTTAACAAGTAACATCGATAAGGGATCATAGCTTTCACCTGGAATCAGTTGGTCAGTCTGTCATGGAAAGAGCAGGTGTTCCTAATGTTTTGTCCACTCAGTGTATGTCTTCAAGCTATAGTTGCACAACTCAAAATATTGAATCAACATCTCTAGGGCTGGTTTGATTGAATCCAACCCCATCTTGGTAACCCCTGGTTACCCAGTCTCCCACACTCACCTTTGCCTTCTTCTCCTGCTGTTTCCTCAGCCCCTGAGTTCGAGGGAGAAAAGACAGGAATTATTCAGACCGAAGGCACCATATGGGTCTTCATGGTGACTCACACAGCCCTGTTGATGGGTGACTTGATACAAAACAGAGATAGTGAATAAGTCTAACTGAGGAGTGCTTTTTTTTTTATTAATCTCTGTCTATCAACTCTCTCTCCCTCCTTGTCTCTATCTCTGACATTGCCCAACATGCTGGGCAGGCAGCAGCAGATTAGCAGACGGGGGTGTTGCGGACAGAGAGAGGGAGACAGAGGCAGTGGGGTGTAAGACAGGGGATGAAGAGGATATGGAGCGGCTGACTGCTAAGTGCCATGTGCTGCGCCTGGCCCTGGACTGCTCTGACATTCAGACATTCACAGCCTTTATTAAATCTCCTCAGAGGATAGGAAGGTCGCGGCAGATCAAAGAAGAAGGTAAAGCCCAGTGGAGAGAAACAGACCTGGGTTCAAACACTATTTGAATACATTTCAACATGGTTTATCTGGGCTTAATTGAGCTTGCCTGGCACAGTAGAACCAATAGAATAGTCTGAAAAATACAAACCCTGCCCATCTGGCACTCCAGGCAGACCGAAGCAAACGCTAAACGTGTTAGAAAAATCTTGAATAGTATTTGGACCCAGGTCTGGGAAGATACATAGGGGAGGGGAAAGATAAACGCTCAGCTTGGTCAACAGAGACTAGAGAGAGCTAAGCAAGGTAGGCACACAGTGTAATACTTCTACCGTCTCAATGAAAACAAAAGAGGGAGAAAGCAAAAGAAGGGAATGAACTGCGACTGGTCTATTCTGACCCACAACCAGACGCTTTTCATCAAAACAACGTCATTTCCACTCAATCAAATATCTTGGAGGGATGTTGTGACAAAAGATCTATGTCTCTGAATAGCCAATACTGCACATGCATTGTGTTGGCAAGCAGGAAGAAGCGCTGCTCAATTAAATATACAGTATTGTGGTGTGCTGTTGAAGAAATGGTACCAACTGTCCTCATACCAATATAAAGAACACACGTATATCATGGGAGGGCATCCGTTTCATTTGAAAGAAAAACCTTCAAAACTTTCTCCTCACATTCCACAGTAAAATCCAAGTTGACAGACAAAATGTGCGGCTATAAACAATGTAAAGAGACATGTTGAGGACTAAACTTCACAGCGGATGCAGTGAGACAGAACCCAGTAAAAACACTATAATCAATACCGTTCTTTTATCTGCTGCTGTTGACTGTACCGGCTGTTGAAATGTCAGAGTAGTTTGTCAGAAGGTTACATTCCTAGTGAACTAATGGACAAGATTCCCTCCAGGGAAACAAATTGACTGACTGTCCGGCTGCATCTCCGAGGTAATTAGTTCCAGTTGACGGTTTCCGAGAGATGCTCCAGACTGCGGTAAGAGACAACAGCGGGCCAATAACAGTCTCCTTCAGATGTAACATTCAACATCTCAATCGTGGAGGATTCCTCTCTCCATCTCCTCTTATCCATCTACAGCACACGGAGCCGAGAACCCAGGAGAGAGCTAGTGAACTTTTCTCCGTTCTTTCACACCAGGCCCACAGAGATATTGGAGAGATGAATTGAAGAGAGGAGGCCACCACCACTTCAGACTTGAGTTTTATCCAAGTACACATCACAATCCAATACTACCCTTATGCGCAAAATAGGTTAAAATGACACTGAAGAGATTTTGGATTGGGTGCCTTCCATTATCACTGAAAATGAAAATGGCACAGGCTCGGAGGCTCTCCGCTCTGTAGAGGGCTAACAGGCTGACTTACCTATTAGAGAGAGGAGACCCAGCAGGACGACCCAGAGCAGCATTGAGACACAAAGACGAGGCATGGTTTTGCACTGTGGTAGGCCGCACAAAGACAGAAACACAACCACAAACTGTGAGAAATTGTCACAGCTTTTACCGCCGCATGGTTTTGCTTGTTCTGTAACATCTTAAGGTTTCTCTCGGGGAGAGGAGTTGTGTCAGAGGACAAAGAAGGTTTGAATCAAGTAAGAAGACTAAGAGCTACATATAACATTTGAAGGTACATTTCAGATTTTGTAGCAGGTGCAATGTTGGCACCCCCCCCCCCAGTAAACAGATAAAAAACACCCAAAACAAAATCAATAAACAATCTTCATTTACACTGATACAGGTACCTGGTGCTGGATCCGGGCTCTTGGTCCTCTTGCTCTGGGCGAGTGTGTGTGTGTGTGTGTAGCGTGTGTATGTCCAGATATACCCAGAACCTGGATGGGAGGACAGATACAGTTAACAGAGCTGTCCAGGATATGTTGGTCCTTCACACTTCAGATCCACATGCCATACCTTACATCCGAACCCACCGCCCTCTCTTTCCTACCCAGTCTCCACTTCTCACACCTGAGGCAGACATGTCAACGGACTGAAAGGCTTCCTTTGTGGACGAAGGGGAGAGGGGGGAGAGGGGGAGCAGGGGAATGTCAACACTCTCTTACCCCTCACCAACTAGGTCCGATGCAGACAAATTGTACCCGTCTAGATAACTTGCCATTGCTTATGCTCCCGAGCATGGCAATATTATGGCTGTGAAAATGTGTCCATTCATTTAATGAAACACAATCATCAATCATCCTTTCATGTACAGCAAAATGTTCGATCAATACCTGCACATCTTGATCTTGAAAGTGACAAAAGTTCATGACCTACATTGTTTTTGTAACCCCCATATTAAAATGTATGCAATTTGTGACGTTGGATAAAAGTGTCTGCTAAATGGCTAGATACATTATAATATTCTAAAAGACAAACTATACAAACCCTACATGGTCTTTCACATATTGTATCTGGGAGCCAAGGATTGTGTTCTCTCTTGGTTCCCCTTTATGTAGGTCTCCACTGCCTCAACCACAGACGACCACAACGGGGGCCTCAAATACAGTCCACATTTACCTCCGTTTGTCCCTGAGGAGCTGTACAGGAGCATTACGCCTCGGCAACACCTGTACTGGATCTGGCTAGCTAAACTCAGCAAAAAAAGAAACGTCCCTTTTTCAGGACCCTGTCTTTCAAAGATAATTCGAAAAAATCAAAATAACTTCAGAGATCTTCATTGTAAAGGGTGGAACGGTCGTTAAGATCTTAACAGCTTACAGACGGTAGGCAATTAAGGTCAGAGTTATGAAAACTTAGGACACTAAAGAGGCCTTTCTACTGACTCTGAAACACACCAAAAGAAAGATGCCCAGAGTCCCTGCTCATCTGCGTGAACGTGCCTTAGTCATGCTGCAAGGAGGCATGAGGACTGCAGATGTAGCCAGGGCAATAAACTGCAATGTCCGTTCTGTGAGATGCCTAAGACAGCGCTGCAGGGAGACAGAACGTACAGCCCGTTGTCCTCGCAGTGGCAGACCACGTGTAACAACACATGCACAGGATCGGTACATCCGAACATCACACCTGCAGGACAGGTACAGGATGGCAACAACAACTGCCCGATTTACACTGGGAACGCACAATCCCTCCATCAGTGCTCAGACTGTCCGCAATAGGCTGAGAGAGGCTGGAATGAGGGCTTGTAGGCCTGTTGTAAGGCAGGTCCTCACCAGACATCACCGGCAACAAAGTCGCCTATGGGCACAAACCCACTGTCGCTAGACCAGACAGGACTGGCAAAAAGTGCTCTTCACTGACGAGTCGCGGTTTTGTCTCACCAGGTGTGATGGTCGGATTCGCGTTTATCGTTGAAGGAATGAGCATTACACCGAGGCCTACACTCTGGAGCAGGATCGATTTGGAGATGGAGGGTCCGTCATGGTCTGGGGCGGTGTGTAACAGCATCATCGGACTGAGCTTGTTGTCATTGCAGGCAATCTCAACGCCATGCGTTACAGGGAAGACATCCTCCTCCCTCAGGGAACCACAGTTCCCTTCCTGCAGGCTCATCCTGACACGACCCTCCAGCATGACAATGCCACCAGCCATACTGCTCGTTCTGTGCGTGATTTCCTGCAAGACAGGAATGCCAGTGTTCTGCTATGGCCAGTGAAGAGCCCGGATCTCATTCCCATTGAGCACGTCTGGTACCTGTTTCCTCCCAGAAATATCCGGGAACTTACAGGTGCCTTGATGGAAGAGTGGGGTAACATCTCACAGCAAGAACTGGCAAATCTGGTGCAGTCCATGACTCAATGCAGATGGCGGCCACACCAGATACTGACTGTTGCTTTTGATTTTGCCCCCCCCCCCCCCCCCTTTGTTCAGGGACACATTATTCAATTTCTGTTAGTCACATGTCTGTGGAACTTGTTCAGTTTATGTCTCAGTTATTGAATCTTGATATATTCATACAAATATTTACACATGTTAAGTTTGCTGAAAATAAATGCAGTTGACAGTGAGAGGACATTTATTTTTTTGCTGAGTTTATATCTACACTCATTTATCTCTCGGAAAGAGACAACGTGGCTACCATGGGTTAGTTTGTATGGTATCAGAAGCAGTGTCTGCTTCCCAAATGACATCCTACTACCTAAATAATCCACCACTTTTGACCAGGGCCCATAGGGTGCCATTTGAGAAAAACAATACACCCCCCCCCCCCCCCAGATCTCATGCCGTATCAGGATTAAGGAGACACATTCCAAACGATCTGGCAAGACGTAAAGGAAGCAAGCACTTTTGTGGTTACCGAAAGCTCTTGCATCAGGATGGGCCTTCAGGTCCTGAAATGATGAAATCCTACCTGCAGTAACATTGCCATCTGTTGGTGGAAGAGGGTAAATACAGAAACGCTATTTGAATGTTCAATCGTGTTCAATTAGAATACAATCTTTTAAAAAGGTGAAAGGGAATAAAATGACACACGGCAGACAAATGCAACCAGAAAACTTCTTTTGGAAAACCTTTTAATTGAACAAAAGTATTTCATTCCTCAGTCACCACACCGTCTTGGAGTACAGTACCTTTTAGCTGTATCTAAATTCATATAATATTCACCTTATTCTTCTTTTTAAATATACATACAGAGCTGAAAACAAGATTTAAATAACAGTGCTCAGTAACATTAAGACAGTTTTTCTTTTTTAAAAGCAGGAAACAAAATGTTGAACAGACTTTCACTGGCAAACAGACAACCCACAAAACGTTTTCTTATCGCTCTTGAATCTCCGTCCTCGGTCAGCGACGTTTTCACCCGGACGCTGAGGAGAGATTCGAAGAGAACGTTCGGGGGGAACATTTGAGCAGTAGGAGGGTGTGGCTGGTACACATCCACGGACATTCCACAATACACCTACAGAGGGCGTCCTTTCCTCATCTGGTTAATGCAGTGCCAGTTGTGGTGCCTTTCTTTCTGGTACAACAGTCTTTATGGAAACGTAATACTACTTTCTGCAAACGACGGGTCGCTCGATAACGACAGACAAAGCAACAACACCTACTGGAGACAAGCAAAAAGAGAAGAGCTGTTTCTCTACTCCCGTTTGTCCCGCCCCCCCCCCCAAAAAAAATCCAAAAGGTCTCCAGTGATAATGTGATGTCAATGTCAACACATTAAATATTCACGTTCATGGTGTATGTAGCTGTTGTGAAGGAACCATTGACTGTAAATCCCCATCCGTGCTCACTCCTAAAACCTAGGAGGCTCCGGCAGGGCTTTACTAGGAGGTGGAGTTGTCAGCCAAGGCCGAGAGCAGATGCTTACAGACGATGCCTTAGTGAAGGCGTTCTCTGGACACTTCTGGACAGGACTCCATGTCACTATTCTGACAGGAATCTGAGCTACGGTGGCCAACATGTTCCATTTGAGTCTCTCTCTGTGCTAACTGTTGTATTGAAGGGGCATGGGCAGAGCAGTGGATTTTGCTGTGCTCAGATCAGTCAGTGGCAAGTCCAGTAATAAGGCTTGTTGTTAGGCCAGGCCGAGCACCGGGGTCCGGATTGTGTGTGTGTGTGTGTGTGTGTGTGTGTGTGTGTGTGTGTGTGTGTGTGTGTGTGGTCACAGCAGCGGTTTGACCAGGTAGAGTTTGTCTCCATGTTCGCTGGTGAAGATCGGGGCTTTTTTGTAATGCTCCACCAGTTCGTCCATGCTGCTGAAGCGTCTCTGGCCGATACAGTAGACCCCCTCCGCCAGCGCAACCTTGAAGTGCTTGTTCTTTCCCATCGCCTTGAGGGACACGGAGAAATCACTGGGCTGGGAGAGAGAGAGAGAGCGAGAGATAAGAAATGGATGATTATTGCCACGGAGTTTCATTCTTAAGCCACTAGAGGGGGATATAAATCTACTGTAAAGTCCACCCATCCCACTGAATTAATGCAGTTTCCCTCAAGAAAGCTTTCCCAATAAAAACAGCTCAAAACACAGTATGATAAGGCTATTGTAAACCATAGAGTACATCATTATATACATAATCAGGAACACAAATCAACTGTTCTTCCCCCATTTCCACCAATCACAATTCTCTCTCGACCACTCACCGATGATTCGCTGTCTCTGACCAGGAAGTCTCCCTGACCTCCTCTCTCGTTGAGCGCACACTCTGCCTGATGCCTGGTCACTCCCCCATAGTACCAGTCCTTCCCGGCAAACTTTCCTACGCGGGCCGGCCCTGTGTAGTTGATCTGGGGCGAGTGGGGGCCCGAGCCCATCCCACCCCCGGGGGCCGGATCGTCGCTAAGTATAACCACATAGTTCTTTGGCACCAGGCCCACCTGTCCACGGGCGTTCCGACACCGCCACCACTCAGGGTCGTTCTCCGGTTTCTCCAGCACCTCCATCACTTCGCCCTTTTCAAAGTTTAGCTCCTCGTCTGTCACAGAGCTGAAAGGGTACAGCGTCTGGACAGTGTGGAGCGCCCTGGTGGTCCCGTTGATAACCCCTGCCGACCCTGCCCCCTGCCCTGGGTAACCTCCGCTTAGGTCCCCCGAGACGGCCTCCTCCTCTCCCTCCTCCAGGACATAGTTAGAGGGGAACCAACCTACCCGACCTTCAGAACTCCCTCGCCACCAGCCGTCGCTACACTTCTCCATGACAATGACCCTTGACCCCTTCACCAGTGTCAGCTCGTCTTCCCGCTCCGCCGCGTAGGCGAACTTGACCAGGGCTGAGATGCTGAGGTCGTAGATACGCTCGGCGCTGCTACCTCCGCCACCATTGGACGGGTACTCTGCGTCCGTGCTGGGCGTTGGCGAGGCATCGCGGGCACTCGTCTTCCTCTTCGTCTTCCCCAGGCCTTAGAGAGGGAGAGAGAGAAATAACTATTTATACCACAAATTGAAGATCTCAGCAGTAGTTCCACAACAGAGCAGAATAACATAGTAAAAAGTCTCCCTTCGACATATTAGGTTAAAAGTCCTGAGGCTAGAGTGTAGTACATCTAGAGAAAATGGCTCCAAACAGAAAGCCCTACGTGGTCATTGAGATTGAGCAGGCAGCTACGCTACTCAAAAAACAGCCTGCAACTGAAGTGCAGCAGCAAGCTGAGTTAATTAGCTCCTAGTACTGCTGGTAGAGGACGGTCCGGGGTTAGGAGGTCACCACCTCTCTCTGAGGCTACAGCCAAGGAGGCAAACACTTCAGAGTTAAGGGGGAGAGAGGGGTTCTGGGTAATTAGTGCTGGAAGGAAACTGGAGGTAAGGCCAGAGGAGAGACAAGGGGGGTTCTGGGTATTGACAGGCGATGTTAATTCCTCTCAGGCAGCTAATGACCAGACCACTGTGCAGGAAGGTTGTTTAGGAGACAGGAAACGCAGATCGGATGACACTGAGGTGGTCGGAAGGGTGGACGTTGATTGCATCCAAAATGGCACCCTATTCCCTAAATAGTGCACTACTTCTGACCAGAGCCCTATGGGCCTCGGTCAAAACACAGGGCTCTGGTCAAAGGTATTGCAATATGTAGGGAATAGGGTACCATTTGGAATAGGGTGCCATTTGTTCGGTTGGCTCTCTTGCTGGAAAATATTAACCTTTAACCTCTTTTAATAACAACCCCCCAAACCGGTCCCCCACTGTAAACTACTCCCGGAAAATTAGACTACTCCTTTCACTTCAGACTCTCAATCCCTCTAACTCGCTCTCTGAACATTTACACATTTATTTAAGACAATATAGAGAATCACTAATGCAAGCAGAAGGAAGAGAATCCTTGCCATTTAAAGCCTAGTGTCGGAGAGAATTAACCTCAACCCTCTCAGCCAGGTAGGGGAGCACTCCGAAAGGTCACAAACAACCCCTTTCCTCCATCTCCCCCATCTCTTCCTCCACTCCCCATCTCATGCATGAAACAACGAGGCTTTCTGACCTTCTGTGTTCTTGACGCTTAACTGGCCTTCTGCTCTGACGGAGCACGCAGCCAACCAAGGAGGGTCTTTGTTGTGAGTGAACAGCAACACTCCGTTCTTAGCAGACATACAAGAGCACGCAAACCTGGAGATGAGATGGGCTGCACGCACACAGAGACATACACTTGTATTGAAATGTGGAACTCATCTCACAATTACAAACACACCTGCTCACGGGAAGCATCACATAGCTTACACATGACCAGTTACACGCAACACAGATAACATGATGACACAAAGCCGGTGGGACCAGAAAAACATGATTAAATCATAGACCTCCTCCCGGGTCTCCTGTAATAGTACTACCCTCATGGAAAAGAGGAGTCGATGTAAATGACGAGATCTCCTCTCTGCCCAGAAAGTTACCATTCACACGGTCTGCAAGCGCTAGAATGTTAAAATACATGTCACTCACTAAATACGGTTTGCCTGCAACTATTGTCATTTACTGCCGTTACGCCCGGTATGTACTTCCAAAGAACTAAATAAACATTTCAATGTATTGTTTTGGTCCGGAAGAGGATCCTTTGCCCAGATACTGGTTCAATCATAGGCTAGCCTAGATCATCATACTGAGAAACACACACACACACACAAACACACACACACACACACAGCATGGAGACGAACAGCATAACGGACCAACTGAGTCAAATAAGACCCACAACAAACAGAATAATACACCCTCAGAGTTGAAATGACGAGAAGACAGCCCTCGTCTCCATGAATCAGCCTCCATCATGACACAGCAAGGCCAGTGGCAGCGTCACAGGGAAAACTGGGGTAAGAAGCTGCTTCCGTTTCAGTGACCTTGAGAGGTGGGAGGGGAGGGGGGGGGGTGAAATACCATCACTTAGCCCCTGTCACAACTATCCCCCATCAACAGGCCATTCCACCCCTCACACAACAATCTGTGAGGAGGAGGCACAGTCACTATTTATAGCTTTCACAGAAATAAAGGAAATAGCTAACATTCGCTTTACATACTGGAGCGTACTGGGCTGTTGTTTTACATGGTAGGGCCGATGGCATTTCAAGGGTTGTAGATCAAGTGGCAGGCAGGGAGATTGGCATTTACACACACATGCTTGTCTATGAACACACACAACTTTTCTAAGCGATGACACACCTTCCTTCCTTAGCAAACTGACATCTGATCCATGACTTTCATGCTCATTCCTCTGCAGCATGCAACAACAAACAAGGTACTCTGTGTTGCGCTCACACACCACAACAGTAACGACACACTAAATCACAGTCGCCCCCACTAAGCAACACAGTGACAGTGACAATACTAATTAGACAACAACAAGCGCTAATTGGAACCTGAAAGATTTTTTTTTTAATTAAGTAGGCATAAATCGTGAGGAAATGCCTTGAGAGCCTAAAGCACAATTGTAAAGCACAATTGGCCCAGCGTCGTCCGGGTTAGGGGAGGGTTGGCCGGGGGGAGGGGCTTTACTATGCTCATCGTGCTCTAGCGACTCCTTGTGGCGGGCTGGGTGCCTGCACGCTGACCTCGGTTGTCAGGTGAACGATGTTTCCTCCGATACATTGGTGCGGCTGGCTTCTGGGTTAAGCGGGCGGGTTAAGGAACGCGGCGGTTTGGTGGGTCTTGTTTCGGAGGACGCATGACTCGACCTTCGCCTCCCGAGCCAGTTGGAGTTGCAGCGATGAGAAAAGATTGAAATTGGGGGTAAAATACAAAAAAATAAAGAGTGGGCCCACACCAAGTCATCCATTCAACTGGGCCCAATCCAAGTCATCCATTCAACTGGGCCCAATCCAAGTCATCCATTCAACTGGGCCCACACCAAGTCATCCATTCTACTGGGCCCACACCAAGTCATCCATTCAACTGGGCCCAATCCAAGTCATCCATTCAACTGGGCCCAATCCAAGTCATCCATTCAACTGGGCCCACACCAAGTCATCCATTCTACTGGGCCCACACCAAGTCATCCATTCAACTGGGCCCAATCCAAGTCATCCATTCAACTGGGCCCACACCAAGTCATCCATTCAACTGGGCCCAATCCAAGTCATCCATTCAACTGGGCCCACACCAAGTCATCCATTCAACTGGGCCCATACCAAGTCATCCATTCAACTGGGCCCAATCCAAGTCATCCATTCTACTAGGCCCACACCAAGTCATCCATTCAACTGGGCCCACACCAAGTCATCCATTCAACTGGGCCCAATCCAAGTCATCCATTCAACTGGGCCCACACCAAGTCATCCATTCAACTGGGCCCACACCAAGTCATCCATTCAACTGGGCCCAATCCAAGTCATCCATTCAACTGGGCCCACACCAAGTCATCCATTCAACTGGGCCCACACCAAGTCATCCATTCAATTGAGCCTTCACCAAGCCATCAATTCCACCAGGCCCAAGGCGAGTCACAGTGTGGACCCATACAGCTGACTCATGGATGCTTAACCATACGCTCTTAATTTACGCTGATTAAGGAGAACAGGCCAGGGACAACCCCATCCAGCTCGCTGCAGGGAAGCAATGTGGAGGACCTGGGGACAACTGTTCAATGCAGCACAATGGTGATTGCAGAGTAACACTAATCATGTATGGCTACTGCAGTGGTACTGGGGGAGTGAGAAAAGAAAGTCATTTGATGAGAAGTGAATGCCAAGCTATTCAGTATCAATCCCAGATATAGGCCCATTTCATGGGCTGATGAATGGAACAGGCCGTGCTTAGTCAGAATGTTCTCTTTGGAATATAAAGCTGATGGTCTCTAATAATAGATAATGGCATGGTGGGCGGTGGACCAATTAAGTAGCAGTGTGATCCACAAGAAGAATGTGAGCCCAGGTGGCACTTGGTGTCCATGAAAGCAGCGATGCTCTCTTCCGCTCTCTCCCGGTCTGTCTCGCTCTTTTCACTCGCTCCCTCTTCTCTCTCCTACCTCCTCTCTCTCCTCCAACGATGTCTCTCTCTCCCTCCCTCTTCCCACTCTGTCTCTCTCTCCCCCTCCTTCCTCTCTCTCCTGATGAGACACTTCACTTAAGGTGTGGTATGAGACCAATGAATCACTCGCCAACAACTTTCGCTTTATTCAATTTTCATTAAGCTGATTTTCTTCTCCGTGCCTCGGTCTGAAATTGAATTCCAGCACAAGGAGGATATACTGTAAACGAATACCTAGGCTATTTCTACCTATATCTACCCCACAATCACTGATGAATAACAGAGTAAGATGATTATCTGAGGTTTGACGGGAACTCATTTTCTGTAAATGGCGGGTGGGGGGGGGGGGGGGGGTTCTGGATGATAGCTGGGAAAGCTGTGTGGGTGTACTTAGAGGAAGAGCGGGATGGAGGAAGATAGTTTGGTAGGATGGAGGGAGTAGAGGAGGCGAGAGTGCTCGTCTCCCAGACAATACTCTAGTCGTTTAACTCTACACCCCTCTACGGCTCCCCGTCGCTCTCTGTCACTTGTCAAATCAAGCCTTAGCCATTCTTGTCTGAGCAGCCATTTCTCCGTCTGTTCTACTGTCCTCAGATCGCCCATCACAGACACAATTCCCTTGACAACTCTCTTCAATCAGATAGGAAGAAACTTCAGCAGTAGCTGCATCTGGCTGGGAGTAAGCCGAGTGTTTGTCAAACGCATCTCACAAGTTCCCGACAAAACACAACGTAGTTTGATCTTTATATCAGGCCTGCAATGCGACCAGCTTGAAAATACACATTTTCAAAACGCTAACATTTACCACTGACCAGCAACCCTCTGGTTAGCTAGAAGTCACGTCGTCTCCCCTACCTGAGCAGCATACTACATCGGGCCCCTGAAGTTGTAAGCAAAGACAACGTGACCATATACCTCGCATGGCAACAAATCGATCCGTAACAACAATGTCCATCTGCCAGCCCTGAATGGTCGAACAGCGTATTGATAGAGCCATTGGCCAGCGACCTATAGCTTTTACAGTGGCCTGAACACGACCCGCAATACGATGACATTATGAGAGAGAAAACATCAAATCAAATGGAAGTAGCACACCAGAATGAGGTCTGCAGAGTGTCAAGACTCATAAAGAATGTAGTTAATCAAGAGGAAAGGCCTCTGTTAACCACCTTGTTCACAGAATCACAGATAAGCAAGAGTCATTTCTTAAAAATATCGTCATCAGACAACTGTACTTGAAGGGTTCATTTAAACACAATTAAATCTACTTGACTGCCTTAAGTCAACCAATTTTAATTAGCCTCATCTTCGACAAACATGATTTATTTTTCATTATGAACAGGGTGGTTCAAGCCCTGGATGCTGATTGGCTGACAGCCGTGGTATATCGGACTCACACCACGGGTATGACGAGAATTACGTTGGTAACCAGTTTATAAAAGCAATAAGGCACCTCTGCGGGTTGTGGTATATGACCAATATACCACGGCTAAGGGCTACTACAGCCAGGCACTCTGCGTCATGCTTAAGAACAGCCCTTAGCTGTGGTATATTGGCCATAAACCAGACCCCCTCGGGCCTTATTGGTTCATTACCCAACTCATGTTTGTTTAATGTCATGATTATTCAATAGCCCGTAAAGAAACATTAAGATAGATTATAGTTTTAGTTGTTTTGAAAGGTTCCTGTTGGCAAGACTGTCTGTGTCCCAAATGGCACCCTATTCACTACATAGTGCACTACTTTTGACCTGAGCTCTGGTATATAAAAAAAAGTAGTGCACTATGTAGGGAACAGGGTGACTATTTCCGAGGCAGCCAATGTGAACTGTTCCATTGAGATGAACTGAGGACATGGAGTTGAGTTTCATCCTAGCTGGGTTGGTTGGCACCAGGCCATTCTCTGTGGGAAGGTGAACGGGGCCAACGTTTCCACAGGCAGAGCACTATACTGACGGGCACCCAGTGGGGGAGCTAAGAACACACTGGATGCCTATCAGTAGACCCAGCTCCAACACAGAAACGGAGCTCTATCAGTAGACCCAGCTCCAACACAGAAACAGAGCTCTATCAGTAGACCCAGCTCCAACACAGAAACGGAGCTCATTTCAATCACTACAAAGGGCTGCAGTTGTGTTGGTAATTATAACACCTCGGTGGTTAGAGATGATTATGTACTGCACAAACCTGATTACTTAGGATGGAACGAACGAACACACACACACACACACACACACACACACACACACCGCTTTATGAATGACTAAATAAACATAGAAAATAAGTAAGCTTACACTAGATAGGATTCAAATCAACTGGTGACTAAAGCTAATATTGTCTCTCAGGTTATTCCAGTGAAAACAAGGCACACCACCTGCCTTGGAGAAGGCATACGTGTCACTGGTTGAAGTAACCCTGGTAATAACCAATCAGAAAACAGATGGAGGTCCAGCCACACGCATACAGGGGTTGCCCTTGGAGGAAGCCAAGGTTGTAGCAGGTGGCTGGAGATGATTGGTTTATGTTCTGACATTTCTACTCATCCCCATTGGGGATGCAACCAATTCTATACAACAGGAACACAGCCGTCGGCAAGTTCACGTGTGTGTGGGTGCGTTCAAGGCGTGTGTGCGTTTAAGCGTATGTTTAAGCGTGTGTCCGCATTAGAAATCACGGTGTACAGTAAGCCTGATGGTATTTGAGTGTGAGGAATGCACAAAGCAGTAACACTCGCCTCCCACCTCACAGCAGTTCATCTGCCTCGATCTCAAAGAGAGATAACCCTCAATAACTATTCCAGCTATGCTCCTGTGATCTGGCTTTGTGTGTGTGGCGTGCGTGCGTGCGTGCGTGCAAAGCCAAAAAAGCTCTTTGTCTCACTACAGGCCTGACAACATTATTTCAGTGCTCTCAGTGCTCTGGGCCCAGAGAACAAAGAGAGCTGTAGTGGATTTAGAGTTCCCCCTTTAAACAGTGTCTCCGGGGTTATATTAATTGATCAATAGTTGGATTGATAGGGAAGAGTATGTGTCACTGTTAGCAGCAGAAGTCACCCTCAGGTTGCTCACTATTTATACATCGGGAGGCTCTAATCTTGGACGCTGATTGGTTAAAACCGCATTCCATCCGGTGTTAATTCCACAAGTTACCACCGGCTAAAGCTATAACGTGGAAATGCCTATTTACACTGTTCAATCTCACTGTCTCGTCAGCCCAGCCAGACAATTTATAAACTCGATCTCCACTGTAAAAAGCATCTAGACATGATCTCCCATTTCTTTCAGAATAGCAATAGGTTTTCAATAGCGGAGATCTGTATTTGAACTAGCTGTCTGTCTCTCTGACATTTGCAACATTGTTTCAATATTGACATTTGATCTCCAGCTGTCCCCCATAGTAATGAACATGTTGGCGGGGTCGGGAGTCAGGACAAGACAGACAGGCAGCTTCTCTCAGCCAGTCGAAATCATGAATCAGCATCATTTTTATAGACAAATACAAAGAAATGTCAACAGAGAACAGGTCAAACGAAACGTAGTGTTGGCTGTGTTGTTGGCTAGCTCCTCTGAACAAGTGTCCTGATGAGAGAGCACCTTTTCTATGCCAGGAAATTGTGCATCATTAGCTCATTGTTATGGATCTACCCAAATAAATGTCACTAGAAAACAGCTTAAACAAAGCAAATGCAGCTACTACGCTGTATTTCTCGATGCACTGTTTGACGTGACTGTAAGTTAACCGTAGTTGGCTAGCTAGCAAGGAAGGGATAATGCCAGCCAGTATGGCAATGGAACATTTACAACAAACAACTAGGTCTGTGTGTGTGTGTGTGTGTGTGTGTGTGTGTGTGTGTGTGTGTGTGTGCGCGCGCACTGGGAACAGGCAAACTGCAGGTTTTTTTAAATGCATTGTCTGTCAAGACCTCTGACAACTAGGCAAGGCAGTGGGAGAAATCCTCTTGGCTAGTTATCCTAATCTTTCAGTGCGACGTCTCATCTATCTTGTGCATTTCTGATACAGGCGTCTATTCTTCACTGATAACATTGGATGGCAAGGTTCCGTCTCATCACAACGTCTAGTTCCCATTGCCTAGTATCACTCTTGAGTGTCGGCCATTATCTTGCCCTTCCGCGCCATTGGAAATTATCTCCAATTCTCTGCGAGTATGAACATCTTAGTTTCCACCAACAGAGATTAATTCATTAGCCTAATAAGGGTGAGAGTTCTACCCTATTATTCCACAGTGAGAATTACCAGAGATCAGCTAATCCTAGCTGTTGTCCATCCAAGAAAACCCCTGCACTTCATATTTAATTAGTCCTTACCTCCTCCGACCTTGGAAAAAGACGCTTCAATGCCTGAACAAAAGCTGCTTCAATACCGGAATTTCTCCTGATCGATCACACCAGCTTTCCCTTGCCTGATAATGAATAGCCTAAGGGATGCCGTACAAAACAAACGTCTCCTGTATTAAACATACTGTTTACAAATCACCATCCTTGAGAAATCATTGCTAACTGGAGAGTGTAAGTGTGTGAGGTAGTCAAGCATTTAACAGTGTTTCATCCGCATTAATCACATGAGGTGAGACGCCTCTGTGGAGGCACCCCTAGAAAACAGCAGAAAACACACGCACACACACACACACACACACTACTTAACCCAATGTCGAGATTGCGTGTGCCGCGCCGCCTCTGTGCACCCCTAGGAAACAGCAGAGAGATGCCCTGTCTTACACACACGTATATACACACACACACACGCACACACACCCACCCACCCTCGTCCACCCACCTACACACTTAACCCAACTCACCGAGTGTGTCTTTGATGTTTTTCACCAGCGAGGCCTTCTTTAAGCTGTTTTTCCTCTCCACATAGTTAGAGGGGACGTAGCCGGTCCGGTTGGAGGTGTTCCTCACCTTCCACCACGTCTTGCTGTCATCCAGGAGCCACAGCCGCTCGTTTTTCCGGATGTCAAGTTCTTGTTCCTGCTGAGCCGAGTAGTCCCACTTGGCTATAACTATCACCTCCTCCGTCATTTTTCATGGAGTCCTTCTGGAACAGAGAGAGACACACAGAGAGACATACTGTTAGGGCAGGGTGGGGTTAACAGCAGGGCTGTGACGATGCCCTTATCGCAATATTCTTTACATGGCAAAAATGAAAAACACAAAAACTCTTTAAAAACGATGTAAAATATTGTGTGCAATAGCTAGGAAAACAAGGCCCTTTAAAAATGATGTAAAATATTGTGTGCTATAGCTAGGAAAACAAGGCCCTTTAAAAATGATGTAAAATATTGTGTGCTATAGCTAGGAAAACAAGGCCCTTTAAAAATGATGTAAAATATTGTGTGCTATAGCTAGGAAAACAAGGCCCTTTAAAAACGATGTAAAATATTGTGTGCTATAGCTAGGAAAACAAGGCCCTTTAAAAACGATGTAAAATATTGTGTGCTATAGCTAGGAAAACAAGGCCCTTTAAAAACGATGTAAAATATTGTGTGCTATAGCTAGGAAAACAAGGCCCTTTAAAAACGATGTAAAATATTGTGTGCTATAGCTAGGAAAACAAGGCCCTTTAAAAACTATGTAAAATATTGTGTGCTATAGCTAGGAAAACAAGGCCCTTTAAAAATGATGTAAAATATTGTGTGCTATAGCTAGGAAAACAAGGCCCTTTAAAAACGATGTAAAATATTGTGTGCTATAGCTAGGAAAACAAGGCCCTTTAAAAACGATGTAAAATATTGTGTGCTATAGCTAGGAAAACAAGGCCCTTTAAAAACGATGTAAAATATTGTGTGCTATAGCTAGGAAAACAAGTACATGCGACTCTGGATGATGACATGATGATGTTTGTTTACAATATTAGCTCTGTTTTCCTAAAGAAGTCAAATCCACTTTGTGTGTTGTTTCCTTGCCACGATACTAAGGAATTGTCCCTGCCCTAGTTAACAAGGCACTTAACACGCAAAAATGGCACACACAGACGAACACCAGCAATACACACACATGAATAAAATGATGAGGTGAGCCGTTTCCGTGCAACCCTAGAAAAACACGAGAGAGAGAGAGAGAGAGAGAGAATGTTTCTCACACACACGCACATTCACTCTGAAGCCATTCTCAGAGGGATGGTGCCATCCACCACTATGGTCTGTGTGTGTGTCTCAGACGGACTGTGTGCAGGCCTCGTCTTGGCACTCGCGTGTCTGTCACACAGCTGTTGTTGTAAGACATCTGGCAGAGCGGAGCCTCTCTGCCCTGTAATCCAGGTTGGCTGAGACCTACCATGTGTGTGTGTGTGTGGGTGTGTGTGTGTGTGTGTGTGCGTAAATGAGCATGTGTGACACTCAGGACTCGAGGTAAGTAATCAAAGGAACCACTAAGCTGGGAGTTCACGCTTTACTTCCAAACCACACGAGCCTCCTCTCCTTTTTACCAGCTTCTCTTATTCATCTTAAATGTACTGAATTATTCAGTGACACACTGAGCAGAGCACTGTTCTATGTTAAATGTGTCTATAAAACATGGCTTATGGAAAGAGAGAGAGAGAGGTAAGGCAGCCAGCACCTGCAGGCCTAATAAGGAATAAATCAAACAAATCCAGGAGATATCTAGTGCTGCTGCACACTGAGGGTAAACAACACAAGGACTGGTGTCTATTCATAGAGGGAGGGAGGGAGGGAGGGAGGGAGGGAGGGGGGGAGGGAGGGAGGGAGGGAGGGAGGGAGAGAGGGAGGGAGGGAGGGAGGGAGGGAGGGAGGGAGGGAGGGAGGGAGGGAGGGAGGGAGGGAGGGAGGGAGGGAGGGAGGGAGGGAGGGAGGGAGGGAGGGAGGGAGAAAAACAGAGTGAGATACCAAGATAGAGACATTAGGGACATGAGGGGAAGTAAAAGAGATGAAAGGGGGAGTAGAAAAGTGAGAGAAAGAGAGAGAATGAGAAAGCCAGAGAGAGGCGATATGACAATAGAAGTGCAATAGACAATATGGAGTGCTCTTTTACTGGATGGTGTCTCCAGCAAGACTGTGTGGTGTCTGAGAGATATTGCAGTGACAGGCCGTTTTTCCTTCCAGGGCCAGTCAGAGGTGCGCTCGCACATCGTCCTGACACCCTCCACGGGGATGAGGCTGTGAGCCAGCCGGCACCGGAGTCCCCAGCCCTCTCACCCATCACCCTCCGCGGGACGGCCTCTTGACAAGTCAGGGAGGGGGGACTGGGAGGTTCCAAGCGCCAAGCAAAAATTATAATGCACACACCTCAGAGCTGTCACACTAACCACTGGCCACTTCTCCGCCTGACTGAGACCGTCTTATTCACCGATCATACGGTCTTTCTTTTCAACGTGGAAGGACAGTTTCGCAGACCCAGATCAAACTCTTTGAATAAAAAGCACGCGCGCCTCGATTGAAAGTGCTCTTTAGTCTAAGAATAGGTTTAACCAGAAACAAGTATGTGGGGCTGCAAGGGCTGTCTCTTTACTGATTCGCTGTTATTTCTACAGCCCATTGAGATCGATATGACTCAGTAAGGCTACAAGTAAAGAACCTCAGTGACCCAGCAAGAGAAAGCCACTATTGTCTGAGAGTGTTGATGTCACACGACTGGAATTCTTTCCTCTCTCATCCATGAGCGTAGGGCAGGAAGAGCCTGATAAAGGCTGTCAGTCTACTCTCATCAACTGGCAGGGTTAAAAACACAAACAAGTACATTCTTTTCAAGCAAAAGTTGCTTTTGTGCACTAATGCTGAAAACAGATATGCAAATTGCAAAGCCATAAAACATATTAACCTCAACGCATATTAAACCATTTTGATTGATTATACAGTTTCAGTTAGTCAACTTGACTTCTGTCTGATTGTACCCTAAGCTCCTTTTCTTAACCCAAGCATTGGATGATTCCGTGGGAAAGTCAACCTAAGCATATACACTAAAGTTAGGCATTTCCAAACGAAACTACATTCACAATTATGCTTAAGGTCTATACGTTGCAGTTCACCATTTTTTTCATGTAGCAGTTTAAAGAGGAAATTGCATGAATTTTGACCATTACAGGGCCAACTCTCAAAAAATGTTTTTTACAACTTTCGTATTTCATGGCTTTAATAAAGGGCTCACAGAGCTTGTTTTTCCACCTCACAGCTGTCAGCCAGTGTTAGTTATGGATATGAGGTGTTCATGAAGCAATACAGAACAAATGTACGTGTCTTGAGTTGTGTTCGCGTGTTCTACTGTCTTGTAAATATATGACATTATCGCGATACTTAGGTGCCTATATGATATGTATTGCAAATCTCACAATTCTATATGTATTGCGAGTCGATACTGTGATTTGATTGCGATTCCACAGTCCAAACATATTGTTCACCATATGTCTGCTGCAGACAAACAAGAGACAGGTAATGTAACGGTCATGAGAAAACAAGTGTGGCTCTCTATTTAAAAAAAGAAGATGGAGAACAAGCTATGAAGGAAAAACATTGTGGTTCAGGTCCAGTCAACTAGCGCAAAAAATAATATTGCGATAGTCAAAACGATACAATATATCGTCAAAAATATTCTCGATATGTAAGTGCATCAATTTCCCCCATCACTATTGATGTGATATCTTAACTTCCGAAGCTTTGGCATTCACCAGATTTAGTGTGCTGGTTCTGAGAAGTAGTCTTTAGACTTTTCCTGAAGCAATTGTTGAATTCTTGAAATTGTTGATATCTTGAAAATGTATGTGTTCTAGCTAAGATTCTCTTGCCAAATATAATATATGCTGAAGTGCATTTCTCCTACTTGGCAGTACTGTTTTTTAGACAGAAAGATGAGAAGAGTATTTATCAACAATCTGTTAAAAGCCCTGGAGTGACTTTTCAAATGAAAGCACCCCAAAATATAAAGACTTCATTCAGTGTCCAGAAAAGTGGATACAAATCATATTGATAAAGAGAAAAAAAGATCATGTATTAGGTTGTGGTGCCTGGCCTTGTACACTATATTCAGACTGCCTGTAATTATACAATCATGATGTACTATGCCTACTGCTGATTTTTTTTAACCTCAAAATGACAAACGCGTTAAGATAGATTTTGAGCCAAGAAATCATTAAGATTTGATTGTCTATATAAGAGTTCCATAATGGCGGGCGTAACATCCCTAACGGAGGGCGTAACATCCATAACGGCGGGTGTAACGGAGGGTGTAACATCCATAACGGAGGGCGTAACATCCATAACGGAGGGCGTAACATCCATAACGGAGGGCGTAACATCCCTAACGGAGGGTGTAACATCCCTAACGGCGGGTGTAACATTCATAACGGAGGGCGTAACATCCATAACGGCAGGCGTAACATCCCTAACGGAGGGCGTAACATCCATAACGGAGGGCGTAACATCCATAACGGAGGGCGTAACATCCATAACGGAGGGCGTAACATCCCTAACGGAGGGTGTAACATTACTAACGGAGGGCGTAACATCCCTAACGGAGGGCGTAACATCCATAACGGCGGGCGTAACATCCATAACGGCGTGCGCAACATCCATAACGGAGGGCGTAACATCCCTAACGGAGGGCGTAACATCCATAACGGTTGAAGTAACATCTATAACGGAGGACGTAACAACCTTAACGGAGGGCGTAACATCCCCAATGGAGGGAGTAACATCCCTAACAGAGTGCGTAACATCCATAACGGCGGGCGTAACATCCCTAACGGCGGGCGTAACATTAATAATGGTGGGCGTACCATCCATAACGGAGAGCGTAACATCCATAACGGCGGGCGTAACATCCCTAACGGAGGGTGTAACATCCATAACGGAGGGCGTAACATCCATAACGGAGGGCGTAACATCCATAACGGAGGGCGTAACATCCCTAACGGAGGGTATAACATCCCTAACGGCGGGCGTAACATTCATAACGGAGGGCGTAACATCCATAACGGCGGGCGTAACATCCCTAACGGCGGGCGTAACATTAATAACGGCGGGCGTAACATCAATAGCGGCGGGCGTAACATCCATAACGGAGGGCGTAACATCCATAACGGAGAGCGTAACATCCATAACGGCGGGCGTAACATCCATAACGGAGGGCGTAACATCCATAACGGAGGGCGTAACATCCATAACGGCGGGCGTAACATCCCTAACGGCGGGCGTAACATCCCTAACGGAGGGCGTAACATCCATAACGGTGGAAGTAACATCTATAACGGAGGGCGTAACATCCCTAACGGAGGGCATAACATCCCTAACGGAGGGCGTAACATCCCCAATGGAGGGCGTAACATCCCTAACGGAGTGCGTAACATCCATAACGGCGGGCGTAACATCCCTAACGGCGGGCGTAACATTAATAACGGCGGGCGTACCATCCATAACGGAGAGCGTAACATCCATAACGGCAGGCGTAACATCCCTAACGGAGGGCGTAACATCCATAACGGAGGGCGTAACATCCATAACGGAGGGCGTAACATCCATACCGGAGGGCGTAACATCCCTAACGGAGGGTGTAACATTACTAACGGAGGGCGTAACATCCCTAACGGCGGGCGTAACATCCATAACGGCGGGCGTAACATCCATAACGGCGGGCGTAACATCCCTAACGGAGGGTGTAACATCCATAACGGAGGGCGTAACATCCATAACGGAGGGCGTAACATCCATAACGGAGGGCGTAACATCCCTAACGGAGGGCGTAACATCCCTAACGGAGGGTGTAACATCCCTAACGGCGGGCGTAACATTCATAACGGAGGGCGTAACATCCATAACGGCGGGCGTAACATCCCTAACGAAGGGCGTAACATTAATAATGGCGGGCGTAACATCAATAGCGGCGGGCGTAACATCCATAACGGAGGGCGTAACATCCATAACGGAGAGCGTAACATCCATAACGGCGGGCGTAACATCCATAACGGAGGGCGTAACATCCATAACGGAGGGCGTAACATCCATAACGGCGGGCGTAACATCCCTAACGGCGGGCGTAACATCCCTAACGGAGGGCGTAACATCCATAACGGTGGAAGTAACATCTATAACGGAGGGCGTAACATCCCTAACGGAGGGCGTAACATCCCTAACGGAGGGCGTAACATCCCCAATGGAGGGCGTAACATCCCTAACGGAGGGCGTAACATCCCTAACGGAGGGCGTAACATCCCTAACGGAGGGTGTAACATCCCTAACGGCGGGCGTAACATTAATAACGGCGGGCGTAACATCAATAGCGGCGGGCGTAACATCCCTAACGGAGGGCGTAACATCCCTAACGGAGGGCGTAACATCCATAACGCAGGGCGTAACATCCCTAACGAAGGGCGTAACATCCCTAACGGAGAGCGTAACATCCATAATCGAGGGTATAACATCCATAACGGCGGACGTAACATCCATAACGGAGGGCGTAACATCCATAACGGCGGGCGTAACATCCATAACGGAGGGCGTAACATCCCTAACACAGGGCGTAACATCCATAACGGAGGGCGTAACATCCATAACGGAGGGCTTAACATCCATAACGGAGGGAGTAACATCCATAACGGCGGACGTGACATCCATAACGGAGGGCGTAACATCCATAACGGAGGGCGTAACATCCATAACGGAGGGCGTAACATCCCTAATGGAGGGCGTAACATCCATAACGGAGGGCGTAACATCCCTAACGGAGGGCGTAACATCCATAACGGAGGGAGTAACATCCATAACGGCGGACGTGACATCCATAACGGAGGGCGTAACATCCATAACGGAGGGCGTAACATCCATAACGGAGGGCGTAACATCCCTAATGGAGGGTGTAACATCCATAACGGAGGGCGTAACATCCATAACGGAGGGCGTAACATCCATAACGGAGAGCGTAACATCCATAACGGCGGGCGTAATATCCCTAACGGAGGATGTAACATCTATAACGGCGGGCGTAACATCCCTAACGGCGGGCGTAACATCCATAACGGAGGGCGTAACATCTCTAACGGCGTGCGTAACATCCATAACGGAGGGCGTAACATCCATTGCGGTCGTTTTTCCTCTCTAAAGTAATCATGTAAATGACAATCTTTTCAAAATGATCGTTATCGATAGCAATGGCTATCCATGTTTTGACCTGAGACGTACAAACTCCGCTAGGTTGTCGTCTTGTTCCATCACCACTCTGCTCTGTCTGCTCACACCCTGTTCAGCTCGGTGTGCAGTGGAAACGCCAGCATGGTGCCGTGGTAAGTTCTTCAAGAGATGTAATATTTCATAAAAGGGAAATAGAACATTGTAACCGTAAATAGAACATTGTAACCGTAAATAGAACATTGTAACCGTAAATAGAGCATTGCTCACACCTTAAATCAGTCAAAACAGTTATGGTAGAGTATAGGAATCTGACAACATGGAGAAATAACTATAATGCATTTTCTTCTCAGAAGATGGAGGAGACAAGCTGTCCGAGGCTTATTCAGGAGGGTTTGGAAGATCGCGACCTGCTCTGGCATCTCAGGAGAGAACTGAGACAGAAGGTCAAGATCTCAGCCTCATCTAAACACATACACACACACACACACACACACACACACACACACACACACACACACAAAATCACTTTCTTATTGTGCATCTTGTGTATATTGTGCATTTCCACAAATATAATACTGAACTGAGAGGAAGGATAAGAAGGTATTATTTAAAGTTATTATTAAAGTCTTTAATAGATCATTAGGGCACAAAGCATGTATTAACCAATAACAGAGAGTGATTATGGTCAGGAGAGCAGGGATTACCCTAGAGGGGATAGGATCAGGAGGCTGGGGAGGACGTGGACCAGTTTTCAGTGTAATTGCATAAATGTGCAGCAGGGTCGGAGCTGCCTGTAGAGAGAGATTCCTAACGAGTTTAACCAGGCCCAATTTAGCCAATTCCTTCATCTCCATCTCACCTAGCTCTGTAATCCAATTTGAGGATCCTTTTCATTCGTCTGAGAACCAGGAGAGAAGGGGAGGAGAGGGGAGACTAAGAGAAAGATGGGGGGGTGAGAGAGAGGGTTGGGGTGAGTAATACAAAGGGAGCGAGAAAGAGAGGGGGCAGAAAGACAGAGGGAGAAAGAAAGAGTGATGTATTTCATTAGAGAAAGGAGGACAGGACCAGGAGAGAGACTGGAAGAGAGGTTCGTCACCATGCCACTGTATGACTCAGTGTGAGAGCAGCAGAGTGCTATAAAGACAACCACCTCAAACAGGAAACCTGTAGACCCAGACGGGGATGCAGTGCAGAGCTTCCAGTCCCGACCTGATTAGAGTCTGTAGGAGCAGGCAGTGCAGAGCTTCCAGTCCCAACTGGATTAGAGGCTGTAGGAGCAGGCAGTGCAGAGCTTCCAGTCCCGACTGGATTAGAGGCTTTGGAGCAGGCAGTGCAGAGCTTCCAATCCCGACTGGATTAGAGGCTATAGGAGCAGGCAATGCAGAGTTTCCAGTCCCGACTGGATTAGAGGCTATAGGAGCAGGCAGTGCAGAGCTTCCAGTCCCGACTGGATTAGAGGTTATACAAGCAGGCAGGGCTCACAGACGCCCAGTAAGGCACAGAGGCTCAGGACAGTTCCCAGTGCCAGCTGTGCTCTCTGCTCCCCCTTCAACCCCCCCTGCTGGCTGGGTGGCATGTCTCAGCTCACCTAGGCCTAACCAGCCCTGACAGCAGGGACCACTGCCAGGGTACCATGTCATGCCATGCCAAGGGGAGGGCATGTGAGAAGTGTGGAACTAATAGACTAATTTTGTGTGTGTGTGTGTGTGTGTGTGTGTGTGTGTCAGTGTTTCTGTAAACCTGTAATAGCAAAAAAATACAAAAGCTGATTTTTGGCACAAGCCAATTGTCCAGGAGAAGAAGAAAAAATCCCATTGTGAAAGAATGTTTTCTATCCTATTGATTGATGGAAATACCAGTCGATGTAAATACATTTGACTGGTCATGCTTAATGGTCTATAGGTTCATTAGCATAATTTAGTGGTATTAAATTGGTGCGCGTGTACAGTATATTCGTTACGTTTCCCATTTATTTAATGCGTACAGATACAGAGTCTTTGAGCGGGAAATCTGTCAGACAGTGCGAGGCATCGGAGGGCAGGCTTCTTCAGCACGTCACACACCACTTTGCAATGAACTGGAGGGAGTATGCATTTTGAAAACATATTCTTTATTGTTTGAAACCTGAACGTTCTCCTACATATTATGAGGCATGCCTTACCTTGCTTTAAAGTAGCCTAGCCAAAAATCTGACCATATCCGTGGAGGCAATTATTTTATATCAACTTTATTCCATTATCCAGTAGGCAAAGGCACAATCCTAGTTATATTAGCAACCCATGCTAGTTGTTGCACACCAGATCTCCCCTCTTTCGAACGGATATTTTCATCTCGGTCACTTGACACTGCTTGCACGTGCGGTGCGCTTCTGACAATGGTGTTTTCCAGCTAAATATTATGCTTTGTGCGCATTGCTGCGCGTATAATGTATATAAATAATAGTTCATCGCCATTTTAAGCTAAACGTTCTGATCTGTTGCATTTATGTCGCCTGGTTGTATGACTTTGGAATCTATCATCCTACAACTGTCCCAGAGTCTGTTTGGAATAGGCCATTTCTCTCTCAACAAACTGACCAATAGAATACGTCAATTTTCCTACTATGGGGGATAGTAGATTAAAATAGGCTTGTGATTTTGCAGTTTGTTACTCATCTCGTTGGCTGAGGAAAAGTAACTGTGTGGACAATTATTCTACTTCAAAGTGCACATCAGAATTTGGTAAGGAGGACCGCACATTGTTGAATCCTATAGACTCGCAGGTTCTGTTAATGTGAATTACAATAATCTCAATGTGATTCTGAGCACCGTGGGTGGACGCCCTAATCAGATTACGCACCCAATGCATATGAGTCCGGTAATCCGGCCACATTTTCCTAACTGAAAACCCTGTTGTGTGTGACAGGAGACAGGTAGTCCCCTAGGGTCCACTCTTCCTCAACCACTACATGAACTACTCTCATCCTCTGATCTCTAATAGGTATCCTACAGCAACCATGTCTGATGGGACACCAGAGTTGAAGTAGAGACTTCAAGCACACCATTACCCATCATACAGTTAGTTATACAGACATGTTTAACCTATTTGAAACATCTGCTATTGAGCCACCCATCAACCCCTGCAGACAGCCTAGAAGTCAGCTAAGCTTCTCTGGGCCTCTCTCAACACAAGGATGAATAACTCATGTCCTTGAGGGCCAGAGTCTGCTACCTTTCCTTATTGCCTTTGAATGAGTGCTACATTTACACTTTGCCTGGGAGCAACAAAAAAACAGGATTGTGGTCCTGGAGGACCGGAGTCTGTTGCTGTGCCTCTGTCTGAACAAACACTGGGCCTACAGCTAGTCTACACAGACCAGCAGAACAGAAGGATGAGACATGCAGAGCCAGAGCTGAACACAGCAGTAGCCCGAAAGGCGGCTTCCATTTTTATTACAGCAACATAATACTCAGAGCATGGTGTTCAGCAGCCAAAAAACACTGCACTGGGGGGGCAAAGAGAGGGAGCATTCTACATCTGGAAAAGCGAGGGGGGGGGGGGGGGGGGGGTGATAGAAAGAGGAAAAGAAGAATTGAGAAAATTATCCTCCATCCATAAATGTCCATTGAGCATGAGGGAAATGACATTTAGACAGGCTGAGTGTGCTGATGCCCAGACAGACAGAGTAATCCCCATCGTCATCATCGTAATAATAAATGCCCTTGGATATGTCAGCCTGGGATGTGATGAATTCATTTCGGCTCTGCTGTCCAGACCAGTCCAGAATCCCGTTGAGGGGCTGATGTGTAGTTGTGTATCACTAATATAAAGACGCAGATGGTTAAGCTAGCAGAATGTGTGTAGATTACAAAATCAACACATCTGACACAACAGTTGAAGTCGGAAGTTTACACACACCTTAGCCAAATACATTTAAACTCAGTTTTTCACAATTCCTGACATTTAATCCAAGGAAAAAATCCCAGTTAGGATCACCACTTTATTTTAAGAATGTGAAATGTCAGAATAATAGTAGAGAGAATTATTTATTTTAGATTTTATTTATTTCATCACATTCCCAGTGGGTCAGAAGTTTACATACACTCAATTAGTATTTGGTAGCATTGCCTTTAAAATTGTTTAACTTGGGTCAAATGTTTTGGGAAGCCTTCCACAAGCTTAAATTGGGTTAATTTTGGCCCATTCCTCCTGACAGAGCTGGTGTAACTGAGTCAGGTTTGTTTGGGCTCCTTGCTCGCACACGCTTTTCCAGTTCTGCCCACAAATGTTCTATAGGATTAAGGTCAGTGCTTTGTGATGGCCACTCCAATACCTTGATTTTGTTGTCCTTGAGCTAAGTATGCTTGGGGTCATTGTCCATTTGGAAGACCCATTTGCGACCAAGCTTTAACTTCCTGACTGATGTCTTGAGATGTTGCTTCAATATATCCGCATAATTATCCTCCCTCATGATTCCATCTATTTTGTGAAGTGCACCAATCCCTCCTACAGCAAAGCACCCCCACAACATGATGCGGCCACCCCCTGTGCTTCAAGGTTGGGATGGTGTTCTTCGGCTTGCAAGCCTCCCCCTTTTTCCTCCAAACCTAATGATGGTCATTATGGCAAAACAGTTCTATTTTTGTTTCATCAGACCAGAGGACATTTCTCCAAAAAGTCAGATTTTTGTCCCCATGTGCAGTTGCAAACCATAGTCTGGCTTTTTTGTGCCGGTTTTACAGCAGTGGCTTCTTCCTTGCTGAGCGGCCTTTCAGGTTACGTCATTATAGGACTCGTTTTACTGTGGATATACTGTAGATACTTTTGTACCCGTTTCCTCCAGCATCTTCAGAAGGTCCTTTGCTGTTGTTCTGGGATTGATTTGTACTTTTCGCACCAAAGTACGTTCATCTCTAGGTGACAGAACGCGTTTCCTTCCTGAGCGGTATGACGGCTGCGTGGTCCCATGGTGTTTATATTTGCGTACTATTGTTTGTACAGATGAAGGTGTTACCTTCAGTTGTTTGGAATTTGCTCCCAAGGATGAACCAGACTTGTGGAGGTCTACAATTTATTTCTGAGGTCCTGGCTGATGTCTTTTGATTTTCCCATGATGTCAAACAAAGAGGCACTGAGTTTGAAGGAAGGCCTTGAAATACATCCACAGGTACACATCCAATTGACTCAAATGATGTCAATTAGCCTATCAGAAGCTTCTAAAGCCATGACATCAATTTCTGGAATTTTCCAAGCTGTTTAAAGGCACAGTCAACTTAATGTATGTAAACATATGACCCACTGGAATTGTGATACAGTGAATTATAAGTGAAATAATCTGTCTGTAAACAATTGTTGGAAAAATTATTTGTGTCATGCACAAAGTAGATGTCCTAACCGACTTGTCCAAACTATAGTTTGTTAACAAGACATTTGTGGAGTGGTTGAAAAATGAGTTTTACATAAACTTCCGACTTCAACTGTACATCCCTCCAATTTGAAAAATAAAGATGAAGGCCTACAAATTATCAAAATGTTGCTTCTTCAAGGCAAAGGGGGAGGGGACGACAACCCTACGTGAGTGGAATCAGCTGCTAGCCTACAAGTAAACTACCATTTACACAAACAGAACTTGGACCGTACCCAAAACTGTCTCGATAAAAGGTTTGCTGATTTGGCTTTAAGTCTGCGTATTCTTGCTGTGCAGGCCACAGTAGTAGAATGGTGTGCACTAGCTTGTGGCTCCCCAGTCTAGGAGAGATACAGAGAGCCGGGTTTAGCCATGCTCTGGTTCACAGAGGAGCAGAGAGACTGGTCCACTCTGGTGTGCTGCTGCTGTAGGCTTAATTGTAGGTATGAGGGGTAAGTGTGTGCAGACTGTGATGTTCAGCACATGAATACGGTTGTTGGCATGAGTGTCAACAGACAAAATAAGTACTCTGGGAAGAGCCCCGAGTCAGACCTACATCAGCACTCATGTAGGCAAGTCCACTAAAAACATACCCTCACATCCCGAAGTACCGTACTCTAGGGACATACCTGCTAACGTAGGGAAGGCTAGTCTTGGACACGCACATGGACACGCACATGGACACACACATGGACACACACACACACACATAGATACAGGCACTGGTGGAGGTGTTGAGTGGTTCATTACTTTGTGCAGATGGGTCTGCTGCTCTCTGAGCCAGAGACTACTCCACCACTGAGAGACTCAGTGAAGCATTAGACCTTATTGGACAGGGAAACGCATTCTCCATTGTTCTCACATGGTTGAGGTTGAAACACTATAGGCTCTTCTGGATTGATGTCATACTACAGATTTAAAAATGGTTGTTTTATATTCGACATTCATGTGAACACCAATTTAAGTGCAGGCTATTTCTGTGCTGGCTTACAGTGACTGAACTGGGAACCGTCCCTATACTCACTGCTGCACCATGTGCTCTGCTCCCAAACTGCACTTCTCTAAGAGAGGCAGATGAGCGGTTGTGTTCAGACTCAGAGCAGTTTTGACCTGGTAAAATCACTACATTTCCCCATGCAGTTGAGACCCGGAGACCAGCCAGTTTTAAAGAATAAGGAATAAGTAATGTGATGATACAACAGTATTCAGTTCCACTCAGCCCACAGTACCATGCTGAATGGCTTTTTGAAAAAGGTCAACGTTTTTAATACAGCTCCTCTCTTTCTCTCTCCCTCCCTCTCCTCACCGCGCAGCAATTTCTTAATTGAAGTGAGGTTCGGTTTGGCTTTTATAACCCATAAATGTCTCTGAGCGCTCCCATTTGCCTTACTCAGTTGTAGCCTATTAAAGATATGGATCTCACTACCAGCTGTAATGGGAAGGTATTATCTGTTCTCGGTTCA